>NW_027187341.1:3768939-3841942 GCF_028583685.1 Petaurus breviceps papuanus | reverse complement strand
ATCTATCTATCTATCTATCTATCTATCTATCTATCTATCTATCTATCATCTATCTATCTAATCCATCAGTCTTTATCAAGCTAGTTACAGGTCCTAAGTACAATGGCAAGAGTTTGGATAAAAAGGAGGAAATTGAGTTTATTACTGAAGGACTTCTTCCAAACTACTGCAGAGAAAATAGAGACTTAATAAGGGAAGATATTAAAATTATCTAAGGCAGACTGGTAAAGGGAGAATAAATACAAGAACTTTGTGTTGCTAGGGGGGAAAAAGTATGATGAGAAAATGTGATATGAACAGGCCAGGAGATTCTCTCAAAAATGCAAGTTTCTCCAAATGGAATAAGAAATTAATACAGAATCAGGGGTGAATTCCAGTTTATCAGATGGTTTTCCAGCTTTCTAGTAAACTGTGAGAGAATGGGATATAGAACATAAAAGTTTTTAAAGATAAGAAGCTGAAGGGACAGATTGGAGTATTTTGGGTGGTCTCAGGAAGGTAGATTTGGGTAGTATACATATAAGCTATGTCCTGTGATAATAGATTATTTGGGTATGATTACTTTCCCCCCTACATGCTCACCTTTGCCTTTGTTTTCATTTTCATTTTTTAAAAACTGAACTGAAAGGGAAAATGAGAGCATTGATTTGAAAAGCAAAGCAAATTTTATCTCAAATTCTCCATAAGCCCAGCTCATTGGAGGGGGTAACTCATGAACAGTATTTTCAAACTCTTTAGCACCATACCATTCCAGTTTGAAGTCCTTAAGACTAAAACTAGAAAAGTAAAAAATAACTTAATCATTCCGAAGATGTTCTGTTATGGCAAGCTAACCTACTCTCATACCACAAAGCTTTCAAAATATATTTTTCAGGTTTAAACAGGATTGGTTCTTACATCTTCGATCTGATTGCATGCACTCCCACCCACTCATTTCATATAGTATTTCTAAGAGATTCAACATCTTAAATGGAGGTGACTTTGTTATTTCTACTGGGTGCTTTATTTTATCTTGTTAAGAATAAAAGAAACCTCAAAAAACAAATAAACACTTTAACAAAAATAACTGGTTTGTAGAGGAAGGAATATACTAGAGTTTCTTTTTCTAAAATCACAGGCAAATTCAGGTATAGCATTCCATTCTAAAACTGGTTATTTGAATGTGACCCTCTTCTCTATAAGCTCATATTCAGACCAAAATAATTTGTTTGCTTTTATATTATTTTTGTTAATTTTGTTTATCTGAGTTCTCTTTGTCCCTTGCATTACTTCCTTTAAATAAAGCTTTCAAATTACTCTTTTTAGTGGAATTTTTTGAAGAGTAAACTTTTGTAAAGGCAAACTGGCCAATGTGGGGCCTAGTACTTGATCTGTAGGCAATCTAATTGGCATTGTGGTAAGTTTACTTCTAGAAATGTGTGATGGTGTATGATGGATTTGAGATTATGATTTATAATCTTAGAAAAGACCATCATCCTCTTTGCTCTTGAGACAAAAACTTCTAGTTGGTTGAGTTAGGAGAGTTAAATCCAGAATGGAGGTGCAACACTGTTAAAAACCTCTCACTTCACTTTTGTTTTCCTGTTTTTTCATTTCATTTATTGCATACTTCATGGTGAAAGAGAAAAAGCAAAGAATTTAGAATCTTTGTTCTCTCAAGGCATGTGCATTTGCATGCTTCCTGAATGGTGATGAAAAGCTTTTTACTTAGTTATTTCAGAACTGAATGTGCATACAAAAATCATGCACAGATGAAAACTCTCTCTCCTTTGAGGTTTTCCCTTGAGAAAGAGCTATTACATGTTCTTATTGATAAAGAGATATCAAGTGCTGTATCCAATTGGCTTATCTCCTTACCCAAGTCACTATGTAGTCATGAGCCCATGCTATGGCTGTTTCTCTGGCTTTCGTATTTATTCTTTTCTGCTATTATATGATTGTCACAGATGGGACAACAGTGAAATTTTGTGAGCTTGAAAAGTTCAAGGGGACTATTGGAGGTCCAGCAAACAAAGTTTATTATAGAGTCTTCTAGTTGTTTCAACAGCCAAACCCAGGGAGAAGTTAGTATTTAAGAGTGATCTGTTTGATGCAGCACAGCAGATGGTAAAACTAGTGGACAAGAGAGTGTGCTCTGCAAACATGGAAATAATTTGTGCACTGGCCATGCTGTATGCAGAAATAGACTTGATGGAAGAAATATTTGTAGCAATAACTTTTTAACCTACTCCCCCAAGGAAACAAGATGGTAAAGTAGTGTATACTCCTCTTTTTTTGACTTCTATTCTTGTCATGTCTTCTCAATAATTATCCTTTTTGAAAACTAATTGACATTAAATTGTTGACTAAAATTGAGGAGATATAAACTAGTCATTAATGATTTTGAAGAAATAAGTGATCAAATTAATTTGGGACAGCAATTACTATTTAGATAATATTGTAGGTATGCTAACTGGCATTGTAAATGATATTGGAGAAAACACATAAGATGTGGGATCACTATTCATAGTCTTAGAAAAGACCATCACCCTCTTTGCTCTTGAGACAAAAACTGCTAGTTGGGTGAGTTAGGAGAGTTAAATCCAGAATGGAGGTGCAACACTTTTAAGAACCTCTCATTTCACTTTTGTTTTCCTACTTTTTCATTTCATTTGTTATATAATTCATGATGAGAGAGAAAAAGCAAAGAATTTAGAATCTAGAGACATGGGTCCAAATCTCAGTTCTGCTACTTATGAACTATGTTTTGGGGAGTCAACTTATTTGGGTTTTAGTAGCTTCAACTATTACCTCAAATTGAAGGAGATTACAGGATTATCATAGAGGTAGAGACCTCATGCATTATTTGGCCTTCCCTCCATTTTTTTAAAGCAATCTAGGTTAAGTAACTTGCTCAAGGTTACACAGCCAGTTATTTCTGGGTGTGGTGCTAAGTATCTGAGTCCGGATTTGATCCCCAGGTCATCCCAACACTGGAGCATGTGCTCTTACTCACTGAGCCACCTGGCTGCCCCTTTCCCTCCATTTTTTTTAAAGCAATAGGGGTTAAGTAACTTGCTCAAGGTTACACGGCCAGTTATTTCTGGGTATGGTGCTGAGTATCTGAGCTCGAATTTGATCCAGGTCATCCCGACACTGGAGCCGGTACTCTTACTCGCTGAGCCACCTGGCCGCCCCTATCCCTCCATTTTTTTAAGAAGAAAAAACTAAGGTCCAGGGAAGGTAAAAAACCAAAATCACCCACTTAGTAAGCCTCAGAGGTATGAAATGAAAATCAAGTGAGTAATAAATATTTGAATGGTTATAATTTTCTAATGGATCTAAGTTTATAATTCCAGAATTGAAACCTGATTTAGATAAAGATAGGAGTTATCTGTTCACATAATTGTCATTAATAGGATAAAAACCATAAGGTTTGACCTGGTATTCACAATGCGAGGTAATTATTGGAAAAGAAAAATGTTAGTGTAATAAATTATATTGAGATCTGTTTTGCCAAAGATTTATAGAAATATCTAAAAACCTCTACAAGTGACCTGAACTAGAAAAGTAGATTTGCTAGGAGAAGCTGCTCTGGGAACAGACTCATTCCAGAACCCCAGAGAGGAGAGGTTTCCAGAAACTAGATGGCTATATGAGATGTCAGAGCCCTAAATATGATGTACTGATGAAATGGACATTGAGAATGAATTACCGAGAAAGAGATTGAATGTTCATTCTTTACTCTTTTGGTAAGCAGAAGTTACAGAAATAGCAAGCATAGGGAAGAAGTCATCTCCAATGGTCTTTGGTCTTGGTCAATGCATAGGTCAAATCTCTCTCTCTCTCTCTCTCTCTCTCTCTCTCTCTCTCTCTCTCTCTCTCTCTCTCTCTCTCTCTCTCTGTCTCTGTCTCTCTCTCTGTCTCTCTCTGTCTCTCTCTCTGTCTCTCTCTGTCTCTCTCTCTCTGTCTCTCTCTCTCTCTCTCTCTCACACACACACACACACACACACACACATTATCCACAACATGGTAAAAAAAAAAGCTAAGCCTCATAATTACCTGTCCTTCATGAAATTTCTAATGCCTTTAGAAATTTGTGTACCCTGATGAGTCAATCCTAAAAAGTATATAATTTGGAAGACATTTTATAATTGACAAATCGGTTAGTAATTCATTGAGGAAACTGATTCTCAGTGAATCAAAGGGGTTAATGAGGAAAATTAAAGTTATGATGTAGCATTTAAAAGCAGTCTACTCCAGAGGTGAGGAACCTGAGGACTCAAGGCCACATGTAGCCACCTAGGTCCTCAAATGTAGCCCTTTCACTAAATTCAAACTTCATAAAACAAATTCCCTTAATAAAAAGATTTGTTCTGTAAAACTTGGACTTGGTCAAAAGGCCACACCCAAGGACCTAGAAGGCCACATGTGGCCTCAAGTCCACTGATTCCCTACCCTGGCCTTATCTATAATTTAGCCTATTCCCCATATTGTCTAACCCTATTTTTCAACATAGCTCAAAAAGTCACCTATCCCACTACCAACCCAGGTTGAATGCTATGATTGCTCAGATCCGAGGACATTTGCTTGCTAACTAGTTTTACCTCTGTCCAGTGCTTCTTTTTTTTTCTTTACTCAGTAAACTAAGAACCAACTTAGACTGGGCCCCTCCCCAAATAACATTTTTTTCTGTCCTTCCCTCTCTTTGCTAAAATTAGACTGCGTTTGGTCTCCTCCAGGGGATAGCTAACCAGCGTGATCTGGACTGTTGTGGTTTCCATTTTCTAGCCAAGATTACTAGAAGTAGTTGAAGTCTATAAAGGAATTAACATTCCTTAATTGTTAGAGAGGGGCATCATCAGCTACACCTGAAGGCTAACTTTCCCCAATTATAGCTATTCATAACACTTACCAAATATCCCACCTCCTCTCTGCTTTAAGATCTCAATAAAAATGGCCTTTTTCATCCCATAGGTTACCTTGCTTTACAAAGGTAGAGCAACACATTTCACTAACATCTACACACACCACTGTTAATAAACAATTATTGGGAAAGAAGGTATGCCTCAGGTTAACTTTGTTGCATTTTTACTTGTGGACAAGTGGAGTCTGAATTCAATTCCTCTGACCCCTGAACCATTGCTTTTTCAACTTAAGCATCATGGTATTCAAGTTTGTTTTTTCAACTCAAAAATCCTTTTACATATTTACTTTATATGCACATTTTTCCTCACGTAATTTAAACTCTTAGAGAGCATTTTTTTGGTTATCTTTGTACCCCAGTAATATTTTGTATTCAGTGTCCTTGAATCCCTAATTTTCTTAAGAATAGGTACAGTTCTTCATTTTCCTTCCTATTTATACAAAATGTAGATTATATCTATATATTTGCTTGCATATTTTTGCCACCACTAGGTTGTGAACTCCTCAAATTCAGGGGATGCCTTTTGCCTTACTTTGTATCCCCACTATTTACCATGATACCACACAGGCAAATATTTATTGACTAACTATAAACATGCTATAGTCTCAACTCAACTAATACTGATACTGATTCCATTGATATGCTTCTTTTGTATCTTGACAAGAAGGAGATAAAGATGAGGACAAAAATGCAGGCAATTTTTTTCACTTGGTTATTTAAAAGGAGATCTATTTACAAGAATCTGAAAAAAGTTTTTATACATACATACACACACACATATATTTGCTTTTTTGGAGGGGGGAGCGCAGGGCAGTTAGGGTCAAGTGACTTGCCCAAGGTCACAGGGCTAGTAAGTGTCTGAGGGCAGATTTGAACTCAGGTCCTCCTGACTCCAGGGCTGGTGCTCTATTCACCTAGCTGACCCTGTTTTTTTTTTTAATGTTAAACAATAGAAAAATGTCTCCCTTGAAATACAATAGGATTCCTAAAGGAAATTCCAGAGGATGAGATGATGAGCAAAATCAGGATGACCCCTTGACTAGTGCATTATACATATGATTCCATTTCAGGGCTGGACAACCACTGAGTTCCCCTCTTTAATTCAAAGACTCTGTGACAAAGACATGGCATGCCAGACTTTTTGTAGTCTACAAACACAAACTCGTAAACAAAATAAGAGAATAATATCCAATTTAACAATACTTTCTGATTAGGTGAATATTTTTGTTTATTTTTTTTCAAAATATATAACACCAATGAATTTTGTCAATATTTCTATTCTGCCTAAAAATGATAAAAACTGACCTTCCTGCTTTCAATAAAATTAATATAAAATGAAAGGTGCTGAATATCATAAACTGAATAGAAGTTTTAGTATGACAGCTATTACATTGTCCATATTAATTCAATCCTTTTAAAATACTATTTTTTTGTTTGAGCAAGATAGTCCATATCCAAACAATATGAGGAATAATATTAAAAAAAATCACTATAATGCAAGATAACTATTGTAAGTAATCAAAATCATCCTCCTATTCCTATTCAAAATATCACAAAAATAAGAAAAAAGGTATATGTCAGTTAAGCGCTCTTTTACTTTTCTCTAGTTTCTACAAAAGAAGACTTTATTCTTTTATTATTATATGAAGTATAATCTTTACTTCATCACATTCTGAAAAGCTATCTTTTATATACATTCTGTTAAAATATAACAATACATCTACTATTTTTTTTAGGATTTTTCACAGGGTTTAAAAAGAATTTGTAAAGCTTCTAGAAGTAATAAATGACATTGTTATGAATGAAGTCTTCAGTTGCCTAATATGTAGAAAGAGATATTAAAGTTCACTAATACAAAATGACTGTCTTCCAGGTGCTTAAATGGTTGATGGAGTAGAATTATATCCTCACCTGTAAAGATTGGAGCTATGCAATATTGTAATAGCTGTTATAGCATAGCTTTTATCTGGGTCACTCTTCTACTTCCTAAAATCCCCTTTATTCAGCTTTTAGTACTTTTACATTTATACCCTAATACACAATCTCTAAAGAGACAGAAATGAAACTAAGATAAACAATGATGGGAAAAGCAGCCAAATTGAACCAAGTGCATATACAGTGGATCTATGCAGGACACAATACAATTGTAAGAGCATTGAGGGAAGGATATCAAAGGTATGAAGAAAAAAAACCCCTCACATTTTGTCAGTACTGACAAAAGTGTCTGAGAGAATAATACTAACTATTGACCTATTTCTCTATTATTGCATCTACAAAAAACCTTTATGACTTATCCATACATGAATCAAGGACATCCTAAAGGAAGGTATTTTGTAGACATTATCCGGTTTCCACAAATGATACTAAACAATGGACCTTATACTATCTCATGACTAACTGGAAAATTTAGAGAATAAAAGTTCTCATTGTCCTTACTGCTTATTGATTATACAAAAAAAAACCACTTTATTTGTAGGCTCTATTATAACAAGTTTTGCCTATCAACACCATAAGATTATTCAGAATTTTATGAAATATGGAACAATAGAAATAACCCTATTTTTAAAAAAAGTCTCCAATAATAAATACCTGGCAAGCCATACAATAGAAAGATGTATTCAGGCCAAAGACATTTTCCACTGACAAAAGGGGAGTTTGAAAGCAGAGTAGAGGTAAAGAAGGAATTGTGTGTCAATGGTAAGGTGTTATAGATGCTTATGTTGGTAAATGGCTTTGTATCAACCACAGTCATCTTGAGACATTGCATCTTCTTCTTGCAAGTTATCTGTAATCAATTATAGAATTTTATCTCGTTCTTCTACACAGGAAACATCAAGTGAATAAAGAACGTTTATTTCCCAGATTTCAGTATGCATTTCAATGGACATCCTATAGAGCTGCAATACTATGTATATCTGGGGAAGCAAGTACAGTTGTATAAAGAATTGGGCCCAGGGTTGAAGAGGACTAGAACCTACTACATAGCTTTCAGAAAATCTGAAAACTCTTTTTTCAACCTCAAGCTTCCCATCCAGCAAAGGTCTATAAAAAAAATACTAACATTTTACCAGCATGGCCATATAACAGTAAAATGGGGAACCCCATTGCCTCTGAATAACTAAAGATCAGCATTACATCTAGGACAATGGAGAGGCATGTATTAGGTGTGAGCAAGATGAAGAGCCATGAAAAAGAATTTAAGTTAATGAGGTCATCCAGGGATTGTATTACAGGAATAGAAAGTTGTCTGGCCATATGACAAGAGCAAGCAGTGACATACAGAATCAGAGTTCTCCTTCAATGTGAAGAGAAGGGGAGGAAAGCCTCCATCAGACTGGATGAAAAACCTGTGGATTTTGTGGACAACAGCTGAACAGGACGAGCAGGCATAGATGACATGAGATCTACATTGTTGAAGGGAATGCCAAATTGACGAAATAGCAGATATATTTTCATAAAGATACTTTTTTGTATCTGGTAGCGAGCAATAAGTCACATTCGTTTCCATGATGAATTGATTTGTTGTTGTCTTTATTGCTAGACCAAACAAACAAGAAACCTACTACTTCACTATTTCTGTCTATTGCTTCTGTTTTATCCCTATGGGACCAAACAGAACAACTTTAAGTTCCTCAAAACTTGAAGACAGCTACCATTTCTCTCACACACCCAGTTCTCTTTCCTCTTCTCCAGTTTAAATATTCCCACTTCCTTCAACTAAACTTTACATGTTTATATGGAAGGAATTCATAACTATTCACCATCTTGGATCACCTACTATCAATTCTTTCTACCTTACCAACGTCTTTCTTAAAATCCATTGCTTAGAATTGAATACAATTCTTCAGATGCTGTCTGATTATGGTAGAATACAGGAAGACTATTATCTTCTTATTTCTCCTATATATAGAAACATGCAAAAATTATGTAATCATTTAAGACAGCAATATGTGAGATGTCACAAGGCATATGATTAAGCCTTAATTCTTAACCTCATTTTTAAAGTAGGCATCATTATCAGATAATGTTTTGTTCAGGAGGTGAACTTTTGAGACATCTTTGTAAATGGCAGGGGTGTCTAGCAGATGTGGATGAACAGTATTTCAAAAGTGGGGAACAATAATCTCTGTTACTCTTCCCTCTTCTCCATTTGACTTTGTACTCATTTTTTCTTTTACTTTGCCACCTTAGAGTGAAATGAAATGGAAATGAAATAGATTATGTGTTGGGGGCAGGAATGACAATTAAAGCACTTATTTGTTATGTGAGGTGTATTTTGTATTCTTATCTATAAATTTATAGTATATAGATTTGTGAATTATAGAATACAAACTTCTTGAACATAGAGTATTCATATGGTACCAGTATTATCAAATAGAAAGGGAAATTAAAAAGATAAGTCTGTGCTTTAGACAGAGAGGTCCATGTTGTATTATTATCTGTAGATTGTATATTTTATGTAGTTAGCCTCCAAAACACCTTTAGAGCAGGGAAGATATCTCAATATTTAATGGAAAGTTTTCATAATGCTGGTATTGTTCAAAAGCCCCTAAAACATATTACCTTGATAATATCACAACTTTCTATTAATTATTAATTGGAATTTCCTTCTTTTTTGGAAATGGGAAGATGTATACTCCTCCCATCAAAACCATTAGTTACAACAAGGGTTCTCAGCAAAGGGATTTCCATTGACCAACTATATGGTTGGACTAAGGAGGTAGATTTCTGCTGTTAACAACACTGGGCATACATGAATTCAAAACTAATCCATTTCTTTTCCAGTGATAGTATTACTAACAAATATTAAATATTTCACAGAACTAAGAAAGTAGGAGAAATTATTTATCCTCCAACCTCCTGGAAATAGTGGTTCATGGCTATAGAACAGAAAGGAAAAAAAAAAGACAATTGATAGAGTCAGAGTCACTGATTGGCCTAAGGAGAAGATGGTCAGAAAGTCAAGATTTGAGTGGGAATAATTAGAATAAAAATAACAGGAAGGATATAGCAATAATTTATTCAGGGATTCCACTTAGCCCTTCACCTTTCTCACTTTATTGGTGAGTGCAAGACAATACTTGTGTTATCTCCTAGAATTCTTTTTTTTCTATAATGTGAGAAGTGACACAATGGCACACTAGGTTTTAAAAGAGACCTTAGAAGTAACTCAGTTCACCTGTTACGTAACAATAACTGCTTCTGCCAAACAAGTTATCATACAGTTAGTCCGTCAATAAAAATTTACGAGGCACATCATATTATGTGCCAGTCACTACGCTAAAGAGCGAGGATACAAGGAAAGGCAAAAGACACTCCCTGCTCTGGAGGAGCTCACTGTCCGAAGGAACTTTTGCTTAAAGACTTCTTGTAAGGAGCGGCCAAGGGAAGAGTGCTAGAGCTGCTTTCAATGACTATATGTAATTAGTAAAGTTTAGTGTGAGCACTTAGATATTGGAGGTCAGCAATTGCTACAAACTCTAGACTTAAGAAAGTGATCTAGATAGCATTGGAAATGTAGATTGAATTTCAAAGCATTTCATGCTTAATTTTCCCCCAAGAAAGTCAGTTGTGAAATATTAGCAGCACACTTCTGTGTAAAACCCACTATTTTCCAAGACAACACATTCCACTTTTGCACAGAATTAATTGGTAGGGAGCTGCGATGTCTCATAGTTGATATAGAGCTGATACTGAAATCATGTAGACCTAAGTGGATTTCCTAAGTGAAACACATTGATCAAGTCACTTTACCTCTCAATGCCTCAGACAAGTTCCTAAGATTTTAAGTCACAGATAAGGTGCCAGTAGAGCTTCAACATTAGAAATTCTCTTCACTATTGAAATCACACTTCACTTCCCTCTCTCTGTTATCTCCTCCTTAAATGGTTTAAGAGTTTTTGGTTTTTTTTCTCAATACATTAAGCTCAAATTTGTTTCAATTTTCACCTATTGTTTCTATTAGTTCAGAAAATTCTAGTGTTGCCACTGGAGCCAAGTATAGCAGATCTAATCATTTTCTATGTGTCAGTCCATCAAATACTTAATGGCTATCAAATACCTGGTAAAATCTCTCTTTTCCCAGATGACGACAACTAGTTCCTTCAACTAGTTTTAATTCGGCATGAAATAGATACCATTCAACAAACTGGTTGTGCTGCTCTGGATACATTCCAGCTCATCGATGTATTTTTATAACTTCAATTAAACAAATGAACACATTAGATGTGTTTTAATCACAGGGCTTAGAAGAGCACAGATATTATCCCCAGTTCTGGATAAGTTGCTTCTCTTAGTGTAGTGTAATACCATACTAGCTTTGATTGTATTGGTGTATAACAATGTAAACTCATAATCAGGTTATGATTCACTAAAACCTTCAAATATTTTACTTATTTTTTTTCTAACCTCATTTCATCAATTTTGTAGCTGTAGAGCTGATTTTTTAATCCAAGTGTAAAACTTTACATTTATTCCCAATTAAATTTTATTTATTCCCAATATTACATTTATTCCCAATTAAATTCCCAAATAAATTTCAATTTATTAGATTCAATCTACTGAGTTTCTTTTTGTTTCCTGAATAATATCCAACACAATTGCTATCCCTTCTAACTTTGTACCATCGGCAAATATGATAAGTATTCCATCTATACTTTTCTTCAAGTCATTAAGAAAAGTTTTAAGCAGTATATGGGCAAGCAAAGATCCCTGGGACACTTGACTTGGAAATTATGTTGGCATTATTTATGGTTATCTTTTGAACATAGACATTCAACCATTTTTAAAATCACTTAACTGTTGTTCAGCAACACATGCCTCCACTTTTTTCCTCATAAGAGTAAGAATTAGAGATTTTATGAAATTCTTTGATTAAAATAAATAGGAATAAATGAGAGAAGAAAAATCAAAATATCTTAAACATTTATTATGAGGTAAATACTGAAGCTGTGTAATGACAAGCAAAGGCAACTTCCTAAGGTCCAAAATACCAGCATAGATGCTCTCCATTTTATTTAGGGACAAATTAAGAACAGAGAAAATCAAAATATAGCATGATTTAAAATACAACATTCACCAAGTATAATTCAATAATCTCTCAGTACTGCTCCACCCCTGGACATTACATTCATTTAGTCAATCACAAAGTCCCTCTTCAAAGTACTAATTCATTTAGTCAATCACAAAACCCCTTTTCTCATATGGAAATTAGTTTCCAATCATAAGCAAAGAACATTCATTTGGTCAGTCACAGAGCATAAACATGTCAAAAGTTTCCCACCCTTGGATCACAACTGAATAGGCCATCTACCCCAGAGTTACAACAAGCTATAGCACAGCATTTAATAGCCAAAGAGAGGTCTTTTCTTCATCTTGAACTAAGACAAGTGTTCCTGGGGAGACAACGCTCAACAAGGCCACAAGATACATTGCCAGTGTCCTCATTAATTCATTCTCTGTTTGCAGAACAGTCCTAGGACCCCTGAAAACATTAGCAAAACCATCTTCCAGGATTTCTGTAAACATACAACAAGAAAATACTTCTTCAGGACTTCTGAACCAACAGCAAGGTTCCAGGACCTCTGCAACAACAGCACTGGCCTTCACCAGTGGGCAGAATTCACTCTCTGTCTGCAGAACAGTCTCTGGACCCCTGGACCAACAGTAAGGTTCCAGGACCTCTACAACAATAGGACTGTCCTTCACCAGTGGATTAATCTGGCAAAACAACATCAAAACAGACAGACAAGTACCAGTATAACAGTCATGTCTCCTCAGTCCTTGGCAGCTCTGGGTGGCAGTTCTCAAAAGTCCTGGGCAGTTCGAACTGACCCTCAGCAATCCTCTCCGTCTCTCTGCCTCCCCTATGCTATTTCCAAAAAATTCTTCTGCCTCTCTCTCTGTTTGTGCCTCTCTAAATTCACTTCACCAGCTCCTCCCAGTTCAGGCCTCTCTTTTCATGCCAACAAGTCGATCCCACAAGTGGGATTCACAAGCTCTGGGTTTTAATACAATCAATCCAAAAACCAAGCCAATACAGGGGGATCTTTAAATACTATTACTATTACAAGCTGGTAGCTAGGTAGCACAATGGATTTGTTGGGCCTGAAGTGAGGAAGACTCATCTTCATGAGCTCAAATTTTACTTCAGACTTAGCAGTTGTGTGACTTTTGCCAAGTCACTTAAACCTGTTTGCCTCAGTTTCCTTCTTTGTAAAACGAGTTGAAGAAGAAAATGGCAAACCAGTCTGGTATCTTCGCCAAGAAAATCACAAATGGGGTCACTGAAAATTTAACATGACTGAAAAACAACTGAACTGATAGGCTGAGGTAGAGGGGAAAAAAGCAAGACAGTCACAGTCTTTGCTTGTGAAATCAAACACATTTTTAAGGGTGGTAGTCAGGCTGGGGATGTTTGGCCCTACAGAGCCCTACAGTAACCCCTACAGGGCTATGAATGGAATCATTGGGTATTTGACATATTTCTGAAACTGTAGTGTTGATTTGATTACTGCAATGAGGAACAGAGGTAGAAGGTTCTGTGTAGGAAGGATGAGGAAATCATATCATAGAGATGGCCAGAAATCAGTATTCTAGAATCTGGTTTGAGCTAAATATGAAAAGCTTTTGCAAAGCAAGAACACAGTGCTCCAGGATGGGAGTTGGAGTTCTAGATGGGTAGTTGTTGCTGGAGTGAGGAGGCATGGAAGAATTCCTTTAAGTATCAATGCAATAATCCTATTAAAAAGCAGTAAGTTTACCCTTGCATGACCTATTCTTGAAGGCATGTTGCTTGTTGCACTGCTTCCTTCTCTCATGTTCAGTAGTAACAGCTTTAATACCAGAAATCAAAATCAATCTTATTAGTTTATAGTTCACAGAATCATTCCCTTTCATTTACAAAGTAAAAATATTATATTCACAATCCTCATCAAATCTTCCATCTTTCAAAGATCACTGACATAGGCTCAACAATCATATCAACAATTTATTTCTGTAACTGCTATGGCGATAGTAGTCTAGATAAGTTGAACTTATTAAGTGAAAATGGGTGTCCTTACTATCTACTTAGTAACCAAGATTCTAGTATGTTGGTCACATTAGGCCTATATGTTTTTGTCCTTTTGATTTCAAAGTTCATTTTCTTTGGCAGAAGAATCACAATAAAAAATATAGTTGCATAACTGCTTTCTCTCAGTCATCCATTATCATGACCTCCAACCATCCTGAGCAGTGGAACTATTCCTTCTTTTACCCATCTAATTTCTTCAGTATGGTTAAAAACAAAACAAAAATATTCCTCCTTCCTTAAATTTTTCCATTATTCCCAGATCATTCCTTACTTTAGCCACTCTTTGTGGTTATGTTTTATCTGACATTTTGAATATATCTTGTTTGTACATAGTTGTCTTCATGTTGTCTCTCCCCTTAGAATTTGAGCTTTATGGAAGCAAGAGCTGTCTTTTGCTGTTCTTTGAATTTCCTGTGCTTAACACATTCGCTGACACATATTTGATGCTTAATAAATGCTAATTGATTTGATTTGATTTAATCTTTGAGTAAATATTTTGTACATGCCATTGTAAGGTAAGTAGAAGAATGAGTTATCACCCTCTTTAGAAAATTTCTCCTTTTACTCATTAGAATTATTTTTCTTTGTGACTTCAGAATTTAATGATTTATAGGTACCAATCATTCTGATAATGGCTTCTCCTGTATAATTTTAGTTAATGAAATTTTGCCTGACTTCTCTCTTTACCCTTTGAAACCTAATGTCCTCAAATTTAGAAGGAATAACAGACTATGTTCTTGTTGCCTTTCCTATTTTCATTTGTAGTCACCATTTCCTGCAAGGTGATCATCATTTGCATCCCATCAACCAGTTTCTATTTTTGTCAGTGAGAATATTATCCAGAAGAGAAATCTCACTTATTGCTTTCTGACTTTTGAAGAATGACATTATTATTGAGAGAATTTTATTAGTTGCTACACTTTTGGTAGACAGAAGTTCTTCAGTTGCCCAAGTCATTCAAATCTTTCATCATTTTATGCCTTCATGTCAGGGATAAGATTCATTCCCCAAATTATTCTTCTATTTCTTCTTTCTTTCTAGGTAATTGTATTACATCCAGTGACTTCTCCTTTTACTCCCCTTAATCTTCAGTCAAAAGTTCTTAAGCAGATGTCCTCAGTATTGTTTCAGGATTTCTTCACATGAGTATGTCTTGTTTTATTGTGTTTTATTTTTAATTTTTTTTGGAGGGGGGAAAGCAAGGCAATTGGGCTTAAGTGCCCAAGGTTACACAGCTAATAAGTGTCAAGTGCCTGAGATTGGATTTGAACTCAGGTCTTCCTGACTCTAAGGCAAGTCTCTATTCACTGTACCACCCAGCTGCCCCTTAATTTTTCAAAATTATGGAAACATTTTGTTTTGATATAACATACTTATTGGCACATCCAAAAGGTCTCCTAAAATTACATTTTCATCTTTTACTAACATGCAATAATTGTTAATAATACTAAATTTAATACATCATGACTATTGCATTTGACTGAAGTTTTATGTCATCTCTAGGTTACCTTTATATTTTTTGTAGTTTGACTCAGTATTCTTTACTCTTGAAGGACTTCATCCTCACTATTCTCTGAATTCATATTTATGATTTCTTAGAGTCAAATGTATTCATAAGCCTTAATGTGTTTGGTTACTCTTTAGTCACTGGGCACATATTTTGATTTTAAGCTGTTGTAAAGCCAAGCACAAGCAGCTTTAAAGAGGATTGCTGCTGTGAACAGCTTTGAGGTTCTGATTACATAGTATAGTGAACTCTCTATTTATTCAGCAATAAATTAAAGCAAAACATTCACAGAAACCAAAGTACAGCATTCACAATATGACATGAAATGTTATTACTAAAGTGGCCACATAGTTTTCACAAAAGGGGCCACATAGTTTTAAACAAAAGATCATTCATTTAAGTCCTAATCTCAATCATCCTTAAGGAGCAATCCTCCTTAAGGGGAACAGAGTACAAAGTTCAAAATTCTCCACCGCTAGGTCACAGTAAATCATAATATTCTCAGTCAGCATTAAGTACCCAAGAAGATGTCTTTTCATCTTGACTCAAGGCTGGCTCTGGCAGGATCTGGGATCATGGAAGAGGAACTTGCCTGAATCTACCCAACTGTCATCTGGATTCAAAGGCAGGGAGCTCTCAGCCCTCAGCTCTTTGTCCAGCTCTTTGTCCAGTTGCTCGTCCAGTTCCTTGTCCAGTTGTCATTCCACATTGAAGCTCACAGTGTCCAGTCTCCCTCAAGTACTTCACAGTTCCTGTTTCTGGGAAGACAAAGAACCACAATAATATTTATACACTGCCGGCACCATCATCAATTCACTATCTGCCTGTGAAATCAATACAGACCCACAAACAAGGTCCAAGACGTCAACACAAATAATAAGTAAAATCCAAGGGCCTTTGAAACCCTCCTCCAGGTCTTCTATAAACAGACAACCAGAAAATCCCTTTTCAAGGTTTCCAGTAAGGTCCTAGGGCTTCTGCACAAAGTATCACAAACAAAATCAACACAGACTGAAGAGACAAACAGTGCCAGGATACCACAAGTTTTGTCCTTCTGAACTCTGCCACCACAAGAGTTCTTTTCTCAGTTCTGCTCTTTCCCAGCTTGGGCTTCTCCTTATATATGGTTATTAGTTCCTCCCTGTTCTGCCCCTTCCTGGTGTATCAGCAACAGGGATTCACATGTTCTGGAGTTCACAAGTTCTGTTTCTTAACAAAGATTTGATATAATCATGGGCAAAGCTTAAAAACAACTTGAACTGAAACAAGGTACTAAATAATTAAATAGTTGAAACAAGGCATTAAGTACTTCTTTGCTTGCTATTACAGCTGTGTTTTCAAAATAATGGTTCTACTGACACTTTTTTTTCATTAGGATCTTTCTTTGCTGTTGATAACATCCTTGGATATAATCTCAGAAGCATAATTACGGGATGAAAGGAGAGATTAATAAAATTTAATTTAAGAAAACTATTGAATTAATAAAATAAAGAGCTGGTTTTATGAAAAAAAACAATAAAATTAATAGAGCCTTAGCCAATATAATAAAAAAGAAGAAAACCAAATTATGAGTATCAAAAATGAAAAGGGTGAATCTACCTCCAATGGAGAGGAAATTAAAACAATAATTAGAAATTATTTTGCCAAACTATATGCATATAAATTTGACAATCTTAGTGAAATGGATGAATATTTACAAAAATATAAATTGCCCAGATTAACTTAAGAGGAAGTAAATTACTTAAATAATCCCATCTCAGAAAAAGAAATAGAATAAGCCATCAGTGAATTCCCTTGGAAAAAATCTCCAGGGCCAGACAGACTTACTAGCAAATTCTATCAAACATTTAAAGAATGATTGATTCCAATACTCTACAAACTATCTGGGGAAATTAGTAAAGAAGGAGTCCTACCAAATTCTTTTTATGAAAAAAACATGGTACTGATACCTAAATCAGGAAGAGATAAAATGGAAAAAATAAAATTATCGACCAATTTCCCTCATTAACACAGATGCAAAAATTTTAAATAAAATATTACCAAAAAGACTACAACAACTGAGTGCAAGAATAATACACTTTGATCAGGTAGGATTTATTCCAGGAATGCAAGGATGGTTTAATATTAGGAAAACCATCAGCATAATTGATGAAATCAACAATAAATGTAGCAAAAACCACATGATTATCTCAATAGATGCAGAAAAGGCTTTTGACAAAGAACAGCATCCATTCCTATTAAAAACACTAGAAAGCATAGGAATAAATGGAGCCTTCCTTAAAATAATAAGTAACATCTATTTAAAGCCATCAGCAAGTATTATATGTAATGCGGATAAGCTAGTAGCATTTCCAATAAGATCAGGGGTGAAATAAGGGTGTCCACTATCACCCCTCTTATTCAATCTGGTACTAAAAATGTTAGCAGTAGCAATTAGAGAAGAAAAGTAAATCAAAGGAATCAAATTAGACAAAGAATAGACCAAGTTATCACTCTTTGCAGATGATATGATAATATACTTAGAGAATCCTAAGGAATCAAGTAAAAAACTATTTGAGACAATAAATAAATTTGGCAAAGTTGCAGGATATAATATAAACCCACATAAATCCTCGGCATTCCTGTATGTTTCTAATGAAATCGAACAGCAAGAGATAGAAAGAGAAATCCCATTTAAAGTTTCTGTAGACATTATAAAATATCTGGGAATCTACCTGCCAAAACAAACCCAGGACCTATATGATCACAACTACAAAACACTTTTCACACAAATAAAATCAGATATAGCTAGTTAGAAAAACATCAGTTGCTTATTGCTGAGTAGAGCTAATATAATAAAAATGACAATTTTACCTAAATTAAATTACATATTTAATGCTATACCAATCAATTTACCAAAAAATCACTTTACAGACCTAGAAAAAATAGTAACAGAATTCATTTGGAAGAACAAAATGTCCAGAATATCAAGGGAATTAATGAAAAGAAATGCTAGGGAAGGTGGCCTAGCTATACCAGATTTTAATCTGTATTATAAAGTAGCAGTCATCAAAATGAGTTGGTACTGGATGAGCAATAGAGCAGTGGATCAAGGGAATAGACTGGGTACACGTGACTCAGTAGTCAATGACTATAATAACCTACTCTTTGATAAACCCAAAGACCCCAGTTTTTGGCATAGGAACTCACTATTTGACAAAACCTTCCAGGAAAACTGGAATATAGCATGGCAGAAATTGGGCATAAACCATTATCTAACACCGTATACCAAAATTAAGTCTAAATGGGTGCATGATCTAGCTATAAAGGATGATACTGTAAGCAAACTGGGAAAGCAAGGAATAGTTTACCTGTCAGATTTGTGGAAAGGGGAAGACTTCATGATGAAACAAGAATTAGAGAGCATTATAAAAGGCAAAATGGATAACTTTGATTACATGAAATTGAAAGGCTTCTGTATAAACAAAGCCAAGGTAACTAAGATTAATAGGAAAGTGGGAAATCGGGAAAGAATTTTTACAGCTAGTGTCTCTGATATAGACCTCATTTCTAAAATATACAGAGAACTGAGCCAATTCTATAAGAATACAAGTCAGTCCCCAATTGATAAATGGTCAAAGGATATGAACAGACAGTTCTCAGAGGAAGAAATTAAAGATATCTACAAGCATATGAAAAAATACTGTAAATCACTATTGATTAGAGAAATGCAAATCAAAACAACTCTGAGGTACCACATCTCACCATTCACATTAGCTAATATGACAAAACAGGGAAATGATAAATGCTGGAGAGGATGTGGAAAAATTGGTGGAGTTGTGAACT
The DNA here is from genome assembly GCF_028583685.1 of Petaurus breviceps papuanus. Lineage (NCBI taxonomy): Eukaryota > Metazoa > Chordata > Mammalia > Diprotodontia > Petauridae > Petaurus > Petaurus breviceps. The sequence continues at coordinate 3,822,631 of NW_027187341.1, read as the reverse complement.
GATTCAACCATTCTGGAGAGCAATATGGAACTAGGCCCAAAGGGCGATAAGTAATTTCATAGCCTTTGACCCAACAATAACACTTCTAGGGTTGTATCCCAAAGAGATCATAGAAGTAGGAGGAAGATCCATATGTACAAAAATATTTATAGGAGCTCTTTTTGTGGTGGCAAAGAATTGGAAATTAAGGGGATGCCCATAAATTGGGGAATGGCTAAACAAGTTAGGGTATATGAATGTAATGGAATACTATTGCACTACAAGAAACAAAACGCAGATGGACTTCATATCTACCTGGAGAGGCTTATACAAAATGATGCTGAGTGAGAAGAATAGAACCAGGAAAAAGTTGTACACAATTACAGATAGAACATGTATGTGACGACCAACTTTAATGGACCGGATTCTCCTCAGAAATGCAGGGCTATAAGTGAGCTCCAGGAGACTCATGATGGAGAGACATGTCTACATTCAGAGGGAGAACTAGAAAGAACAAGAGTTTGAATGCAGATTGAAGCAAATTACCTGCTCTCTTCCTTTTTCTTGTTTGGTTTTGTTTCCTCTTTCCCTTTGCTCATTCCATCTGACACTATCCTTCTTTATAACCTGACTAATGTCTAGCGTGAAACTATATGCAGATCCCATACTTAATTTTGTGCTGCCATGGGAAGGGGGAGGAAAAGGGGAGGGAGGAGGAGAAAATTTTAAGCTCAAAGAACTGGGGAACCAAATCTTGTAAACTAAAAGTAAACTAACAGATCAATAAAGACCAAAAAAAGGGGAAAAAAGAAGTATAATAACTGGGTCAAATAGAATAAATATTTTTAGAAAATAAAGGTTTTTTTATGCAACTGCAAATTGTTTTCCATAGTAACTGAACAAATTTCCAGCTCTTTCTACAGTCAATTAATATGTCTATCTTTCTGCACCCCCTCCAAAAATAAAATTACATTTCCCACTTTTCACTTTTGCTCATTGTAATCCATACCTCAGGATTGTTGTAATTTGAATTTCTCAAACTATTATCATTTTCAAATTTTTTCAGGTGTTTCTTCTATTAGACTTTCATTCTGAGAATTCTTATGGCCTTTCCATTGTCCTTTTTAGGTTATCTTCTTGGAGCTACTACAAAAAATATTATTTTTTTCTAGTAACTTCTCTCTATTCCTTTACCCTACATTTTTTTGTTAGGAACTTTACTTGTTCATGTCTTGAGTCTTTCAGGTGGAATTTAATGTGATTTTCTTGTGGGGAAGTCTCCTCTTTTTTCCCTTTAACTTTATTTGGCACAGTTTTAGCCGTTTTGAGGTGATATGAGGAAAATGAGTTTGTCTAAATTTCTAATTCAGATATTTTTCTGGATACCCCTATTTATTAAAATTGCACTCTCACTAAGTTAAGATGGAATGTTTTTTTAGCTCTAAGAACAATTACTGTTCATAGAAAACCAAACAAAACAAAATACAATCTGAAATGAGGCTGCAAAGAATATAAAGTGGTATGCGAGATGTAAGATCTTTGAGATGTACTTGACCAGGTTCATGGAAAGGTGTTTTGTTGTTTTTGTCTTGCTTTTTTTTAAAAGACAGCTTTAATTTAGCTTGGTTTTGCTTTTTTATAATTTCTATGACACATGGTATTGTACTTGATATTTCTTAATTACCTGGCCATAGCCTTTGCACTTAGGAGTGCGAACTATTGAAGAAGAATTGTAAACACACAAGAAGAAGAGTAAAATGAGAGTTTAAAGGGAGTTTGTCTTTGATTTTCTCTCCTTCACCTGCCATATCCAATTGATCACCCAATTCTGCTGATTTCTCATCTGCAGTCTCTTGGATTTGACCCTTCTTTTCCTTTTCTATAGTTCTTACTATAAACCATGGTTGAGTTATTAAAAGTTCTTCTAGTTAGTAACCCTAACTGGAGAGTAATCTTACTTTTTTTTTCACCTTGTCCAAATCCTACGTTTATGTTGTAATTCAGAACAGTTGAAAGTATGCTGAAGTTGAAAGATTCCTGGATTGAAGTCTTGCCTCTGATAACTCACTATTTCTATGTGATGACAGGCACAGCACACACCTCTTCCCTAAGCTCAGTTTCTCCATCTGTAAAATTATTATAATAAAACCTTTAGTATATAAGTGATAATTTTTTGACTATCCAATGACATAATCTATGTAAAATCCAATATAAAGGGCAATTATTTTTATTATTCTAATTGGAAATTTATAAATGGATTATTTTGTCTTCAACAGTAAAAATCTTGAGGAATATAATTTTTCAATCAACTAATACTCTCTCACTTATGATAACAATGGTACATATTTCTTTTTTTTAATTTTTATTTTTAAAGCAATTGGGGTTAAGTAACTTGCTCAAGGTTACACGGCCAGTTATTTCTGGGTGTGGTGCTAAATATCTGAGCCCGGATTTGATCCCCAGGTCATCCCAAAACTGGAGCCAGTTCTCTTACTCGCTGAGCCACCTTATCGCCCCTAAGCAATTGGGGTTAAGTAACTTGCTCAAGGTTACATGGTCAGGTGTTTCTGGGTGGGTGCTAAGTGTCTGAGCCCAGATTCGATCCCCAGGTCATCCCGACACTGGAGCCAGTGCTCTTATTCTCTGTGCTACCTGGCCACCCCAATGGTGCATATTTCTATAATAGTATTGATCATATATAGATTATTTGTATATATCATAACAATGCTATGAGGTGTCTAATAAAGTTGTTGCTGCACATTTACAGACTTGAAATAGCAACGCAAAGAAGGTAGTTTTCAGAATACATGTCAGAACTGGTACCAAACTGGGTCCTTAAAATCTAAGTTCAGTGTTCTTTCTCCTACATCATGTTGTTGATCAGTCACTTTCAGTTATGCCTGACTCTTTGTGATCCCATTTGGGGTTTTCTTGGCAAAAGTACTAGAGTGGTTAGCCATTTCCTTCTCTAGCTCATTTTACAGGTGAAGAAACTAAGAAAAACAAGGTTAAATAACTTGCCCAGGGTCACACTCAGGAAGACGAGTCTTCCTGATTTCAGGCCCTTCACTCTATCCACTGTGCCACCTAGCTGCCCTACATCTTACAATTCCATTATTCACAACTTCTCTCAGATCTTCTTACCATAGCAAGATTTTCCTCTAAAATCCAACCATTAAAACCTTCTTATTTCTTACCACTGTACTTTTTTGTTCATTCTCTAACTTGAAATCTCTCTCTTTTCCAAATGGATAAATACTACTGTGACTAAGTCAGATGCATACTATTTTATGTATATAATCAGAAAAAGGGATTGAATAGACTTCAAATGCTTTTAGCATAATAAATGTACTTGAAGGTGGAAACAATTTTTTTACTTACATATTTCTCCTAATTGATATATTTAAAATCTGAGGAGTGACTTTGTGGGAAGACTTCTATCTCTTGTGGTCCTGAATAAACAGCTAGTGTAATGTAAGTAAATAACCAGGGGTAGAGGAGTATTGTCTTTTTTTTTTTAAAGCAGTTGGGGTTAAGTAACTTGCTCAAGGTTACACAGCCAGTTATTTCTGGGTGTGGTGCTAAATATCTGAGCCCGATTCAATTCCCAGGTCATCCCGGGCCGGTGCTCTTACTTGCTGAGCCATCTGGCTGCCCCTAAGCAATTGGGGTTAAGTAACTTGCTCAAGGTTACACGGCCAGGTGTTTCTGGGTGGGTGCTAAGTGTTTGAGCCCTGATTCGATCCCCAGTTCATCCCAACACTGGAGCTGGTGCTCTTACTCACTGAGCCACCTGGCCACCCCTAAGCAATTGGGGTTAAGTAACTTGCTCAAGATTACATGGCCAGGTGTTTCTGGGTGAGTGTTAAGTGTCTGAGGCCGGGAATCGATCTCCAGGTCATCCAGACACTGGATCCGGTGCTCTTGCTCGCTGTGATACCTGGCCACCCCTAAAATTAATTCTACATTGTACTTTCAAACCTGCTTTATTTGCCTCTGTTTTCTTTCGAACTTTATTCTCTTCTGTACATTAAAAAAAATGTTACAATGACATAGTTTTTCTTTTTTACCTCTTTTTAACTCCCCATCTTCTCCCCCTAACTCCCCACAATGATGGAAGGAAGGAAAGAAGAAAGGAAGATAGTTCATGTAAGAAATAACAATAATCAAATAAAGTGAATCTACACAGTAGCCATCTGCAGACATATATATTTCTTCCCCTCATAGATCTATCAGGATATGGGCAACATGCTTCATCAAAGGTCCTCTGGAGATATAATCAGTCATTACCTTGTCCAAAGTTCTTGTTCTCTTTCTTGTTTCTCACCCCTTGCGCATACTTGTTACATTTTTTCCTTATTTGATTAAATCTGCCTTTGAAGGTTTAAGATACTGTTGGTTGTAAGTCTGTATCATTTGCCTTGGAATATTGTGTTCAAGATCTCCTCTTATTTACAATAGAAAATGCCAATTGTTGCATAATCTCAGCTGTAGTTGTAATGGAAATGCAAATTTAAAGATCTTGGCTAAAGTGCACCTGGAGCCTGGGGTGGGAGGCTTGTTTTTCAGTAGATACTTTTTGATTGGCCAGTGGGTCCAAAAGGTTGTTATATTCTCTGAGCCAGGAGAAGGCTATATAAGCCCTGATATGTAGCTTTGTTTTGGGGGCTCACTTTGAGAAGTGTTCTGTGATTTGATATGGATTCTGGAAAGCCGTTGTCTGGAGCCCCCCTCCCCCCCAGCTTTGAAAAACCCAGATGTTGAAACCCAGATGTTGACTGGGTATGGATGTAATGGTTGGACAGTTTGGAAATCTGTCTCCTTGATCTCTTTCTGTCTTGATAATTCTGCCTGTATACTTTGAAGTTCGGGGTGCTGACCTTTTTCCCCTGAACAAGGTAAATGATATACATCTGACTGATTAAAATAAGCTTGTTAACCCATTTTGAGTTGCTTTCCTTTAACAAAGCAGATCCAAGAACCTGTGCTGGCAGCAAACCCTGAGGATGCTTGGGGTGCTTGCTGCTACAGTAGTCCATTGGTATTTGAACTTCTTTCTGGACACTTTGCAGTATCCTTTCTTTGATAGGGGCAATCTGGATATTAACTATATAGATATTAGAACTTTTTCTTTTGGGGTAACTTTCAGAAAATTGATAAAATTTTATCTTCATTTTGCTCTTTGCTTCTAAGTGATCTGGGCAATTTAATTTATGATTTCTTGAAATATATGCTCTAGGCTTTTTAACAATAATTTTTAGGTATTATAATGATTCTTAAATTTTCACTTTTTGACTTATTTTCCAGTTCAGTTTTTTCTTTAATAACAGGAAGGAGGCAGCTAGATGACACAGGACAGAATGCTGGGCCTGTAGTCAAAAAGACCCAAGTTCAAATCTGGCCTTAGACACTATCTGTGTGACCCTGGGTAAGGCACTTAACATTTGTTTGCCTCATTCCACTGGAGAAGGAAATGACCAACCAATCTGGTTTCCTTGCCAAAATAACCCTATGGACAATATTGGGCATGCTATAGTCAGACAGAACTACATGACAGCATAGGAACAGGAAATTTATTTGCTTGCTACATTTTTTCTCTTGTTTGATTTTATCTGCCTTTGAAGGTTTAAGATACTGTTGGTTGTAAGTCTGTATCATTTGCTTTTTGAATATTGTGTTCCAAGTTCTCCTCTTACTTACAATAGAAGATGCCAGTTGTTACCTCATCTTGATGGTAGTCCATTGGTATTTGAACTTCTTTCTGGATGCTTTGCAGTGGATAGACTTCCAGGTATAAAATCAGGAACACCTGTTCAAATCCAGCCTCAGAAATTTACTAGCTGTGTGAATCTGGACAAGTCACTTAACTACTATTTGCCTCAATTTCCTCATCTATAAAATGGGGATAATAATAGCTTTTGTAAGGAACAAATGAGAAAATATTCATAAAGTACTTAGAACAGTGGTTGACACATGGTAGATTTTATATAAATGTTAGCTATTTTTTTTCTTATGGAAACCTTTTTCCCCCTTTGACTCTCTCTCTGCTTGTAGTTGTAGTCTGACTCCATTGGGAGTATATTTAGATTTTTCATATTTTTAATAATTTATTTTCTTTTATTTACTAATCTATATAGCTTTAATTCCTGAATTAAGATTTTTGCCTGGGACAGGCATCACTTTCTGTTGTAGTTAAGGGTAAGATGGTCAGATCTGTTTGATCTTACCATGGATCTCTTGAGTTCTTGCCCTAAAATCAACCTCCTGAAGTTAGGGCCTTCTGGATGTAGGAGGTTCACATTACTGAAACTTTAGGGTACTCTCCAGTTTCTCAGCACACACTATTTTGAATTTCAGAGTTCCTGGGCCAGGGCTATTTGGGCCTAAATACTGCAGAAGCACATTTATTGTTGCCTGCCTGGTCCCTCATCACTGCTCACTGCTGTTTACCCTGTGGCTCTGACAATCCAGGGACTTTCTGAGGGGGAACACTTGACTCTTGCTGCTTTCTGATAGAGATTTTTGATTTATGTGTGTCTTGTCACTTGTTTATTAGAGGGGTCTACTTTCTTATTGTCTTCTGGACTTCTGCCTACAATTCATCTCTGTGCCTTCTTTACATTATTTTTCAAAATATGTACCCTATGTCAAAATTTACCCTGTCTCAAATATGCCTTCCTTCTTTATGGCCTAGCTCAAATGACAGTACCTTTATGATGCACTTCCTGATCAACATATATCAGAAATTCACTTTTTACTCTCTATCTTCAAGCCATGTCTTACACCTCTCCTGTGTTCTTCATATATTTTATTTTATATTATAGACATTGTCATTGTGTAGCATTGCATGTCAATTTTTTTTAGAACATATCATCCGTACTACATTATTAAAGCCATAACATTATATACTGCACATAACAGGTGCATAAAGAATGGCTATGGAAGTAAAGGAGGGAGGATGAAAGGAAGAAGGACAGGAAGCAGAAAGGGAGGAAGGGAGAAAGGAAGAAGACAAAGAAAATAAGGAAGGAAGCAGTAAGAAAGAAATGAAAGAAGGAAGGAAGGTAGGAAGGAAGGAAAGAAGAAAGGAAAAAGGGAAAGAATCATCTTATGTCTATAATTGTTAACTTTCTATTTTGCTTTATGTTATCTATGGAGGCATAGTCTACCAAAGGGAGAAAAATATTAAGGTCTAGGAACTATGATTTTCTTGATATAGGAAAACCTTGGTTGAGAAAACTCCTTCTATCAATGCAGTTTAGAAACTTTTCTGTAACATTTTAAAAGATTAGCTTTGCCCAGAGTAACAAATGCAACATATTGGGTGAGACACATTTATACAAGTCTACAAATAAAAATGCAAATGCCCTTTCAATTAGGATTATTTCAAACAAGACTACGAACCATACCACCTGAAAGAAAAAAAAATATAGGCAGATAAATGGTTCTGGCTAATATATATTAGGGAAAGTTTATTTTCTTAGTGAATATTTTCTGCATTTGTAAACTTGATAGCATTCACAGTCAAGAATATAAGCTGAGAAGTGGATCATTTACAAAAGGATATTAGAACTCTCTTTTCTCATTTCCATTTATCTGACAGGTAATCTTCCCATTCCACTCAGCACTGGTCAGCACCTCATTAGAGTGCTGTTTTAAGTTACAGGTTTCACAATCTAATGGTATGTGGAGAAGTAAGAGAGAGTTCAGAGAACATTCACTGAGATGATTAAGATGTTGAAGATTGGACCTTTCAGAAAAGTTAAAGGAAACTGGACTAATTTTAGTATGAAGAAAAACTAGGCTAAAAGGAAACAGGCTGTAAAGTGAGGCAATTATGTCGATAATTCAGGTAAAATCCCTCACTTTTTTATCTTTTTAACTATATTTCTGCTAAAACTTCCTTCTCCCAAATTATCTCAGTTCTTTATTTCATGTAGATGTAGGCAATATTACAGCCTAAAAAGCTATATTATGTTATAGAATGAATAAGATTATAGCAAGTATGTGTTTAAGAGATTTTTATCAAACTCATTCATACTGAAAATTAAAATGTGCATTTCTATCATAATAACTAAGGCAACCATTTACCACTGTGACCAGTGTTGAATTCATGAAGACAACTTGCCCCATCATCATCACCACCATCACCATCACCATATCCATCCTCATCATCAACATTATTATCGCCACCAGCACCACCATCACCACCACCACCATCGTTTAGGATTTAGGCATTGCTGTCATTGGCAAAAGCAACTCAGGAGGGACTATAGAAACTTTCCATTAGTACAAATGAGTCACTCTTCTGCATGTTATAGTTTTAGAGTTTCCTGAAACCCTGACATGCTAAATGACTAACACTATACCCCAAAGCTAGTTTTCTATTCAAAAAACTATGATCTTTTGAACTCACTTAATCTGCACTTAAGGCCTGCATATAGTATTTGCTCAGGAGATGATTGTTAAACTGAATTGTTTTAAGAAGATCCTGCTACAAAAAAAAGAAAATAGCCTTCCATAATGCTTTTTTGCAGGGAGAAAGGTTCAAAATACTTTACTATTCATTAGTGCATTTGAACCTGACTACAATGTTGAGAGGTTGCTAAGAAATTTCTTACATTGCTATTTTAAAGATGTGGAAATATGGTCTCAGTGAATTGTAAAAATTCATTGTAAAATCTGAAAAAGACTACTTTCAGAGATGAAGATATATCTTATTCGATAGTCACTGTCTTTTTTTTCCAGAAAATTTGCTAATTAAAACATATATTTATATATGCATGTTTATGTGTATATGTACACACATGTGCATATATGAGTATATGTGCAATCATTCTGATTTGAAAATCTCATATATACATCAATAAAATTATTCAATTAAAATTTTTTATATAGATGGTAAAAGCTAGTGCTCCCTGGCTGTGAGATCCAGTGGGATTTAATGAAAAATGACAGGGTTAATTCCCAAACAGATGCTGTTATTAATTTCTTCTATTTAAGCTAAAGATAAGACTTTCCCATTTGAACAGATTAAAAATGGATAATTACACCATTTAGTGGGTAATTCCTGTGGAAAGTTTCACTGTCATTGTCCTTTAAGTGCAGGACAGCTCCAAGTGCTAAGTACCTATCTGGTGGTTGTTATGAACTGATGTGGAGAATACAAACAGGGGACAGAGTGCAATTTAATCACAGCCTGGAGAGTTTTTGCTGTAGCTAAAGAGAGATTGATGACTAAATAGAAATATATAGAGTAGTAGCCAAATGTGAAGAATGGAATGACTATTTGTCGCTAGTAGGAGAATTTAAGTGCTGTGGTAAAAGAAGGTCTTGCCTTTTGTGAGCCAGCATTCTTTTTCATGACTCTTTGTCCTCCCCTCCCCTTTCTTCTCATTATTCCACATCCTCTAGGCTTCATGCTTTTCAGTTTTCTTCCCTGACATAAAGTTTTTTTTTCTCATTCTAAGACTGACTTTTTCTTTTTAATATAATTCCATAAAAAAACTCCCTGTATATTCTCCCTCTCCTATATTTTCATTGAAGAAGATTTAATGGAAAATAATATTAAGGATCTGTTGTATATAGGCCACCACATTAAGTAGGGTACTCCATTACTTCAAATTCCATTTAAATCTCATCCTCATTCTTCACCCTGCTAGGAAGATGATGTTCTCTAAGTGTATGCCAAGGGAACATAAGCTCTGACAGTTCCTACCATGCTTGAAAGGTTTTGAGCATGACATTGAAACAGACTTTCATTGGAAGAATAACGTATCTAAGTTTGAAGAGTCTCAACGGGCTAGAAATGTGAGATCAGACATGCCTCCTGAGCCTAAAGAAATAACTATCCATCTACAAAAAAAGATATAACATATATATATATATATATATATATATATATATATATATATATTAGCAAAGAATTACCAAAAAATGCTATGAGAAGTTTGAAGAAGGGGAGGTCACTGATGACTGAAGAGATCTGAGAAGATTTCACAGGGAAAGTGGCAGAGAAGTTAGGCTTTAATCAAAATGAAAGATTTCAATAGCAAAGGGAGGTATTCCATAATTGGAGCAAAGGTACCTAAATGGATTAGTGTAGGATGAGAAGAGAGAGTGTTGGTCCAATTTAGAAAAAAAAATGTAAAAGAGTAATATGACATGACTGCAAAGGTAAATTATAGGTATATTGTGAGAAGTCTTGCACAGAAGCTTAAAGATTTTGTACTTTATTCAGATAATTGTGGAGGGGTACTTTATTTTTTTCCCTTGGAGTACTACAGTGATAACAGGGTTAATATATTAGAAAATTATTCAGTGAAGAATAGATTGGAAAGGAGAGACAGTGGAGTCAGAATGACTAATCAGAAGAATGTTTCTATTATCCATTCAATAAACAATGAGTGATTGAGCTATGGTAGCGATTGCAGAAGTGAAATCTGGGGGTACATTTTATAAAAATTTGGGAAAAAGATTCAGTGGAACTTGTCAACTAACTAGATTAAGGGGTGGGGTGAGGAACAGGCAAGAAGTCTTACTTTCAACATACATAACTCAGAAAATCATGTTACCATCAGGATAGAGAAAGTTTATAAGATGAGTGAGATGACTTTTGGGGGCTGGTATTATGATAGGATCACTTTGGGTTGTGGTAAGTTTAAAGGACTTGGGAAACATGGGGAGTTGAAATAGTGACAGCTTACAGATTAAGTAAAGAACATAGTTGGAAATTAAAAAAAACTATGTTTCTTTGCAATAGATGTAATAAATATGCTTGCATAATTTAATCTGACAAATACTTTTTATCTGCTAAGTATAAGACAGCAAATAATTCTGAAGGAAAAGTGAGAAATAAACAAGATGATTCCTGTTCTCAGTAAGCTAATATTCTAGTAGTGTAATACAACATGAAAATAAAAAAAAACAATCAATTTGGGCCAAAAGAGAACAATAGTAGCAGCGAAATTGGAGAAGATCATGGAGTAGATAAGAGTGCAAAAGCAGAATATCTGTAGAGAGAAGATAATGGACCAAAGGCAGAGATTTGGAACATGCAGGCAATATGGAATAGCAGAAATAGAAATGGATTGAAAAGAAAATAATGTGATGTTGAATTCTAGCCTGGCTGCTTTAACAGTCAATCAGCAAGCATTTATTAAATGCTTAGTATATTCCAGGCACAGTATTGGGTGTTGAGGGCACAAAAACAAAGTGATAACATTCCCTGAATTTAATCAGTTTATTGTCTAGTCAGTGGAGACAGCATATACATACACATATGCATATGTGTATGTATGTGTATTGGTGTATACACACACACACAGGGAGGCATATGCAAAACAGATGAGGGATGATGGGAAGATAATAAAGTGGAGAAGATTAGTAAAAGTCTATTAGAAGTAAGTTTTGAGCAGTCTTAAAGAAAATTAGGTGTTCTGAGAGAGGGAGAGATGGAAGGAAGGTATTCAAGGCATGAAAGACAATATGTGCAAATGCATAGAAGTGGCAGGTGTAAAGTCATGCATGAGAAACAGCAAGAAGACAATTTTGGCTTGACTGAAATATTCATGGATGTGAATAAGATGGAATAAAACTGAGCAGATAGGTTTAGACAAGGTAAAGAAGGATTCTAAATGCTGAGCAAAATGCCTATAGTTGATCCCCAAACTAATAGGAAGCCATCTACTTTGCTAGTAGCTGTGGAGTTTATTGAGTGGAGAAATAATTCATGCTTAGAAAATCTGAATGGCAGTTGTATGATGGGCAGACTGTAGAGGTGTGAGACTTGAGGCAGGTAGAGATAAATTAGGATAAGATTTCAGTATACTAGATAAGAGATTATGAGCACCTCAATTAGAATACTGATTGTGTGAATATAATAAAAGATAGAATGTAAGAGATGTTGTAGAGAGAAAAAGCAGAAGATCTAGCAAATAAGTATATATGGGATGAGAGTGAGGAAACAAGGACAAAATTGATGGTGTGGATGAGGGTGACTAGTGACTTGGTAGTGTCTTTAATAAAATGAAGGAAGTTCAAAAGATGAGTGGTTTTTCTGTTTGGTTTTTGTTTGTTTATGTGAAGTGTGGTAGGGCATTCTCACTGTACAATAAATAGTTGGTGATACAGATATAGAATTAGGAATGAAAGTAGAGCTGGAGAAACCTATATATACCATATACACATACAAACACATATAGCATAGATAGACCCATACCTTTATACATATGCAATCATACGTGTATATATATATATGCTTACCAATTAGAAAGTATATTAGATATTAGTTAAAACAGCAGTATATATTGTATGAGTATGTATCGTATGACACCCCTCACCCATATGCGTGTGAGTACATATAACTTGAAGTTATCACTATAGAGATACTTTTAAAAAGCTTGTGAACTGACGAATTTACTAAGAGAAAGCAAAATGAGAAAAGTAGGATAAAAACATAAGAGGGGGCTGGCATCACAAAAACCTAGGGAGAAGAGAGCATGAAGGTTGAGAGAGCTGGGTACAGTGTCAAATATTTCAGAGACATCAGCAAAGGTGAAGACAAAAAAAAATCACTGGTTTGCAGAAATTAACAAATTATTGACAATTTTGGAAAGATCCAAAACTCAATTACAGTTGAGTAATGAGGTCAAAGTCCAGATCCAGTGAGAAGAGAGGATGTGAAGGCTGTCATACTATTTCAATGAACCTGAGGAAGGGAGGGAGGGAGAGAGATAGACAGACAGACAGACAGAGACAGAGAATAGTTTAGAGGGAATTAAGGTTCTAAATAGGTGGTGCTGTTATTAATCTCGTTTTTAAAAGTGGAGAGATTTTTGAGTAACTGCAGGTAATGGTGAAGGAACTTGTATATAGGGAGAAATCGAAAATTACAAAGAGGGCGTGAGACCAACATCTCATACTATATACCAAGATAAGGTCAGAATGGGTACATTTTTTAGACATAAAGGTTGATACTAAGGGTAAATTAGGAGAAGAAGAAATAGTTTATTTATCAGATATATGGAGAAGGTCAGAATTTGTGACCAAACAAAAGATAAAGAATATTATGAAATTTAAAATAGATAATTTTGATGATGTTGTACCAAAAAATTTTTGCACAAAGTCAATGCAACTAAGAATAGAAGGAAAGCAGAAAGCTGGGAAACAATTTTTACTGCCAGTGTTTCCGATAAATGCCTTATTTCTAAAATATTTAAAGAAATGAGTTGTTTATAACACTACAAGTCATTGTCCAATTGATAAGTGGCCAAAGGATATAAACAGGCAGTTTTCATATGAAGGAATTAAAGTCATCTCTAGTCATATGAAAAAATGCTCTAAATTACTATTGATTAGAGAAATGAAAATTAAAATAACTCTGAGGGACCCACACCTGTCAGGTTGGCTAATATGATAGAAAAGGAGAATGATAAATGTTGGAGAAGAAGTGGGAAAACTGAATTACTAAAGCATTGCTGCTAAGGTTGTGAACTGATCCAAACATTCTGGAGAGCAATCTGGAACTATTCCTAAAGGGCTATAAAACTGTATGGTACAGCAGGACTAAGATGGTGGAATAAAAGTAAGAACTTGTCTGAACTCCTGCCCCAACCACCTTCAATACTTCCAAAATATGACTCTAAACATATCCTAGAGCTACAGAACTCACAAAGTGACAGAAACAAATCTCCCACTGAGGGCAGCCTGGCAGGCTTGCAGGAAGGGTCTATCACACCAATCTGAGAGCCAAGCACAGTCCCATGTGAGCTGCAGAGTCCCATACATGGGTGGGCCCAACCAGTGGCACAGACGAGCCAGAGAAAACTTCAGGAGAGTGAATCACCAGCAGTTGTGATAGTTTCCAGACTTCTCAACCCATAAACACCAAAGAGGAAGTAAAAGGTCAGAGGGGAACTCTGTTGGAACTGGATGAAAGAAAAGCATGGAACAGCCCCTGACCCCAGGGTGAGGGGTGGAGGAGGCAAGGTGGCTGCATCTGCTGCCACTTGGCTGCCTACAGAACTACTGGCCTGCAGACAGTAGGAGAACCAAGCAACCATTCAGAGGGTAATCGTTCTTGCTTTGACCTGCTTGGATCTGGATCACAGTCTTGGGTGGTGGTCCTGGGGTGTGTGGTCAGTGTGCCAGAGCTTGGGGTGTCTGTAGAGAGGGTACCCTCTTCATAGCTCTGACAACATTTGCAAAAATCCAACGGATTTGGGACACAGTTCTCTCCACTCTAGAAGCAGAATTCTACTGTGGCAAACAGCTCAAAAGTCAAGTAACTGGTTGGCAAGATGAGCAAGCTAAGAAAGCACAATCAGACAATAGAATCCCTTTTGGGGGACAAAGAGGATCAAAACATGGAACCAGAAGAAGTCAACAAAGTCAAAACTCCTACATCAAAAGTTTCTAAGAAAAATAGGAACTGGGTACAGTAGGCCATGGAGGAGCTTGCGAAGGGTTCTGAAAATCAAATAAGAGAAGTGGAGGAAAAACTGGGAAGAGAAATGAGAATGATGCAAGAAAATCATGAAAAGAGAATCAACAACCTGACTGAAGAAAATAACACCTTTAAAAATAGACTAACTCAAATGGCAAAGAGGCCTAAAAAGACAATGAGAAGAATGCCTTAAAAAGCCGAATTTTCCAGATGGAAAAGGAATTTCAAAAATTCACTAAAGAGAAAAATTCCTTCAAAATTAGACTGAAGCAAATGGAAGCTAATGACTTTATGAGAAATCAAGATACTATAAAACAGATTCAAACAAATGAAAAAATAGAAGGCAATGTGAAATATCTCACTGGAAAAACCACTGATCTGGAAAATAGATCCAGGAGAGATAATTTAAAAATTATTGGACTACCTGAAATCCACAACCTAAAAAAGAACCTAGAAATCATCCCTCAAGAAATTCTCCAGGAAAATTGCCCTGATATTCTAGAACATGAGAGCAAAATAGAAATTGAAAGAATTCAACAATCGCCTCTTGAAAAAGATACCAAAAAGAAAACTCCTAGGAATATCATAGCCAAATTCTAAAGTTCCCAGGTCAAGCAGAAAATATTACAAGCTCTCAGGAAGGAACAGTTGAGTATTATGGAAACACAATCAGGATAACATAAGATCTAGCAGCTTCTATATTAAGGGATCAAAGGGCTTAGAATCATACTCCAGAGGTCAAAGGAGGGATTAAAACCAAGAATCACCTACCCAGCAAAACTGAGTATAATGCTTCAGGGGACAATATGGTAGTCCAATGAAATAGAGGACTTTCAAGCAGTCTTGCTGAAAAAACCAGAGTTGTACAGGAAAGTTCACTTTCAAATACAAGAAGCAAGAGAAGCATGAGAAGGTAAACAGGGAAAAGAAATCATAAGGAACTTATTAAAATTGAACTATATACATTTCTTCATGGAAAAATAATAATTGTAACTCATGAGACTTTTCTCAGTATGAGGATAGTTGTAGAGAATATATATATGTATACATACATTTATATGTATGTATAGGAGGGTTCATGTGTGTATAAGTACATATTTGAGTGGGTGTATTTGTGTGTACATGTATACATAGAGGGCACAGGATCAGTTGAATAGGAAGAGATGATATCTAAAAAATAAAATTAAGATATGAGAGAGGAATTTATTGAGAGAAGTAGAAAGGGAGAGATATATTAGGGTAAATTATCTCATAAAAAAAGAGGCAAGAGAAAACTGTTACAATGGAGGAGAAGAACAGGAAGGTGAAAGGGAATGGGTCAACCTTACTCCCACTGAATTTGGCTTAAGGAAGGAATAACACATTCATTTGGGTATCTTACCCTATAGAAAAGCAGGGGGGAAGGGGATAAGAGGGGGGATGATAGAAGGGAGGGAAGATTGGGAGAGAGGGTAGTTAGAAGCATATCCTTTTGAAAACGGACAGGGTCAAAGTAGAAAATAGAATAAGTCAGGGGGGATAGGATGGAGTGAAATATAGTTAGCCTTTCACAAGATAACTATCATGGCAATGCTTTGTGTAACTACTCATGTACAACCTATATTGAATGGCTTATCTTCCCAGTGCAGGTGGGTGAGGAGGGAAGAAGGGAAAGAATCTGGAAATCAAAGTTTTAAAAACAAATGTTGAAAAAATTGTGTTTTACATGCAACTGGGAAATAAGATATACAGGGGCATAGAAATACATCTTGCCATACTAGAAAGTTAGAGGGTGTTTGGGGTAGTATATAAGAGAGAGTAGATTGGGGGAAAGGGTATTCAGTAGGCTCACTATCTTGGAGTAGGTGCTAGGGGCAAGATGGGGAGAAAACTTGTAACTCAAAATCTTGTGGAAATGAATGTTGAAAACTAAAAATAAATTTCAAAAATAAAAATAAATAAATGAATCCCCCCCCCAAAAAAAAAATATATATATATACACCCTTTGATCTAGCAAAAACTACTTCTAGGTCTGTATTGCAAAGAGATCATTAAAAAGGGGGAAAAGACTTCCATGTACAAAAATATTTATATTGAATCTTTTTGTTGTGGCAAAGAATTGGAAATTTTGGGGCAGCTAGTGGCACAGTGAATAGAGCACCAGTCCTGGAGTCAAGAGGACCTGAGTCCAAATTCAGCCTTAGACACTGTAATGGCAAGTAAATGATTACTTAGTACCCTGTTTCAGTTATTTAGCTCCTTGTTTTCAAGTCTTTGTTAATTGTGAAGCAATTCCACAGTGGGAGGGACTTGCCAAAGACACCAATAGGAAGGACATAAGAGTTGGACTGAAAAGGGAGGAGTTATTGATAGATAAAAAACTCAAACAGCTGGAACTGAGCAGAACTGAGAAGGAGAACACTTGTGGTGACTGGCACTCTGTTCTGTCTGTGTTGATTTGTGTTTGTGATACTTTGTACAGAAGCCCTGGGACCTTACTGATGGTTCAGAAGACCTGAAATAGGATTTTCTTATTGTCTGTTTGCAGAAGTCCTGGAGGAGCGTTTCAGAGGTCCTGGGACTATACTAATGATCTGTGTTGATTTCTCAGAACTTGTTTGTGAGTCTACATTGATTTCTCAGACTTTGTTTGTGGGTCTGTGTTGATTTCACAGGCAAATAGTGAATTGATGATGGTGCCGGCAATGTGTATAAATGTTGTTTTGGCTCTGTTAAGCTTTGTCTTCCCAGAAACAGGAACTGTGAAGGACTCGAGGTGGACTGGACACTGTAAGCTTCAATATGGAGCTGAAACTGGATGAAGACCTTGGGTGAGAAGCTGGACAAAGAGCTGAGAGATGCCTGCCTGTGAATCCAGGTGACAGTTGGGTAAATTCAGGCAAGAGATGAACCCATGGAAGAAGAACCATGGAATATGGGAGCCAGCCTCCAGCCAAGATGAAAAAACCTTTCCTTGGGTACTTAATGTTGACTGACAAGATCAAGATTTACTGTTACCTAGAGGTAGAACTTTGTTCTTTATACTTTGTACCCCTTAAGGATGATTGGAAATTAATTTCCAATCAAGAAGAAAGAAGACTTTCTGACAGATGAGATTAAGGCAATGTGACCTAGGGGTGGGAAACCTTAGTACTTTGTATCCCTTAAGAAGGATTTCTGCTTAAGGATGATTGAGTTCAGGACTTAGTGAATGATATCTTTGGTTTAAAACTATGTGGCCACTTCAGTGATAAATTGTTATATCATTGTGAATTCTATACTCTGGTTTCTGTGAATGTTTTGCTTTAGTTTACTGCTGAATAAAGAAAGAGTTCACTATACTATGTGATCAGAACCTTAAAGCTATTCACAGCAGCAGTCCTCTGGAAAGCTGCTCGTGCTTGGCTTTACAGACACTTGACATACTTACTAGCTGTGTGACCTTAAGTGAGTCACTTAATCCTAATTGCCTTGCCTTCCCCCGTAAAAAAAAGAATTGGAAACAGAAAGGATTCCCATCAACTTGGGAATGGCTAAACAAGTTGTGATATATGAATGTAATGGAATCCTATTGTATATTGTGGTATATGAAATGATGAGCAGGCAGATATCATAAAAACCTGGAAAGACTTGTGTGAACTGATGCTGAATGAAGTAAGCAGAAACAGGAGAACATTGTACACAGTAACAGCAACATTGTGGGATAATCAACCATGACAGACTTAGCTCTTCTCCGCAATAAAATGATCCAAGAATATTCTAAAAGTTTCATGATAGAAAATGCTATCCACATGCAGAGAAAGAACTATGGGGTCTGAAAACAGATGGAAGCACACTATTTTCACTTTTATTTTCTTCCTCATGGTTTTTCCCTTTTGTTATAATTATTTTTCATAACATGACTAATGTGGAAATATATTTAATACTATTTTACATACAAAAACTATATCAGCTTGCTTCCTTGGGGAGAAAGGTATGGAGGGAAAAAATTTGGATAAAAATCTTATAAAAGTGAATATTGAAAAAAATTTACACATAATTGGAAAAATAAAATACTATTAAGTGGGAAAAAAGGAGAAAATGTTAAAAATAAGTATTTTTTTTAAGGAAGAAGACATGATAGTGGGAATAATCAGCTGGAAAATATGTGAAGGAGCAAATTAAGCACATATGAAGAGGACCTTCCTTTGTCAAGGACTACATCTTACTGAGAACGAGAAACCAAAGGAGAAACATATTAAGGATAGAATCTAGGAGTAATATTAAGAGAAGTGGAAAAGAGGGAGTTCATGGCAAATGATCCTTATTTTTCTCAGAAAAGAAAAATCTTTAGCTGTGATAGTGGGAGAATGAGTAGTGAGGGAGGTTTCAGTAGAGAACAAACTCTTGGTAATTGCTGCTATGAAAATCAGTTGCTTAGTTGAAAAGGGATTGCCTTGTTACAATTATGGTCTCTTTGACATTAGATAACAAATATTTACCTTGGATATGAAAATATATGGCTTTCTCTAGCTCCATTCCATGGCATGCTAGTAGGAGGGGAGAGGTGAGTGGCAGAAACATCAAGGGCTGAATTTGGCAAGTCTTGAATGGTAATAAGAAGGGGGAGCGATAAAATTCAAGCCTTGCAGATAATTCAGAGGTGAGATACTCAACAAAAGGGTCAAGACTGGGAAGGATAGAAAGTGAGGAGCAGGAATGATTTTGGGAAATTACTAAGGGATAAAGTAGTTAGTGGCCAAGGTGAAATCAAAGAATCGATTTAGGTAGATAAAAGCATAAGAAAATGTATAGTTTTGATGATTGTATAAAGCAATTTCAGAGTTTTTGAACATGGGAGTTAACGACCTTATGTTGTCACTCACTTTTTTCAGTTTACTTATCCACAAAATGATAGAGCTGGTTTAGATGATATCTAAAGCCCTATGCAATTATAAGTTCTATACTTGCATTTAGAGACTAGGAGGAAGATAACAACTATATAAAGGAAAAATCAGCCAATGAGAAGACAACAAAGAAAGTGTAGAATCATGGAGGCAAGACAGGAGAGAATATGATGAACAATTAGGTCATTAATAGTACTAAATGTTTCCAGAAAATCAAAGAGAATTACTTTGGGGAGAAAAGGCCATTCAAGTTAATGAGCAAGAGATAATTTCAGAGATGGTAGTATCAGGTAGATTCTGAAGAAGAAAGTTAGTTGAAGAGACTTGAAAAGTGAGAAAGGGAAGAAGTAGAGGGCATAAATGTAGATTACTTTTTCCAGAGCAGAGTTTCTTAATCATTTATGTTTCATAATTCCCTCTGGCAATCTGGTGAAGCCTATGGATTGCTTTTTCAGAAAAAAATATTTTTAAATGCATTAAAAATTTTTATAAAGGAAATCAAGTTATCAAAATACCTTAAAAATAAGTTCACAAACTATAGGTTAGGATTGTCTGTTCTACAGAATTGCTGGGGGTGGGGGTGGGAGAGAAAGCCAGGAAGAGAGTAGTTTAAAGGGTAAGCAAGGATAAAGGAAGCTTGTTTAAGGAATTCACTTTTATGATATCAAACACTTTCCAAGTGGCCTATGTCAAGTGAAAATACTTGCTTTGAATAATCAAGAGCATCTAAGTGAAAATAGAATGATAAAATGAATTTATGTAAATCTTAAAAAATGTTTTCCCTTTTTTCTTTTTATCTATTTACTTATCAATAGCTTTCTTTTTTGTTTGTTTTTCTTTTGGAGGCAATCAGGATTAAGTGACTTGCCCAGGGTTACACAGCTAGTAAGGGTCTGAGGCCACATTTGAACTCAGGTCCTTCTGGCTCTAGGGTCAGTGTTCTGCCCCCTTTGTCAGTCCAGTATGTGTAAATTTTATAAACTGCTTTGTATGTTACTTTGAGAGAAACTGGATTAAAGGGAATTATATGAGAAATGTGTAAATTTTTAAAAACAGCATAGACTAGTCACATGGCAAGAGTGATGGCAAACTGTGGACTGATTTTAGTGTTCCACTGGTATCCTAATGATATCAGGAGAAACTGAGGAAGGCCCTAGGCATTCTGTTTACAGCCTGTATAGCAATTTGGTGGGGGGTATGTGGGAAGGGGTGGAATGGAAAAATGGACAGCTGCACATTTTGTTTCTTTGTTTTTAATCTGTTGTGTATCTGACCCTGTGTTAGAGCAACCTCTGGACTTCCTTAGCTACTTCAAGGGTATACCCAACCAGTCACAGTAGAAAGAAGGCTTACAAAGTTTAAGAGAATCTTTCCTGGGCTGTCATTTGTGCTAAAAACATGTTCTTATGTAACATGGAATGTTGGAAAAAGTGATGAATCTGGAATGAAGGCTCTGAGTTTGAATTCTGTTGTCATTTCCTCCCTGGGAGGCTGTCACCGAGCCTCAGCTCTCATTCATAAAATGAGGGGATTTGCTGTCTCTCAAATTACTGATCCCAAGATTGGGTGTAAAGGTGAATTAGGTACAACTTCACAAATAAATCATGTTCAATATAATAAAGGACAACATTTGCAAGTCATTTGATTCTTCTTTATCAATGCATACTGCTTGACTGCATTTAAAGCAGTCTTCAGTGTTTTGACCTGGATCGCCATCTTCCTGTCCAGCTGTGAAATCTTATGTCAATTGGAAGTTACTGTGACCTGGTTTGCCTCCTCTTCACTGGCAGTATCTTTTCCAAATTGTGAAAAAGCACTCTGGAATCAATGAATTAAATAATAGGCAGTTGTTTTTTATCATTTGAAAAAGATACTCATGCATCTTTTAAGTGATCAAAACTTAATAGTTTTATCTTTCAACAGAACTAGTGGAAGTAAGAGATGTTGGGAAATCATGAAAACAGATTTAAAGTTGAAAGGGATCTTAGAGGTAAACGAATCTATTCATCTCATTTTATAGGTAAGGAAATTGAGAGGACAAGAGCATTTAGGTGATTTTCTTGTGGTCACACAGGAAATAAGTGGAACGACTCAAACCCAGATCTTCTCATTCAAAACCAGTATTATTTCAAATGTACCATGTTTTCTCAGAATATTTTTTTTAATATTTTTACTGAAAGAATGAGGAACTAATAAGAATTCAAGAGACTTATGGCATATCCTGAACTCAGGACTAATTTTAACAGATATTAATTCTCTTAGTTGCTATAAACTATTCATTTCACCCCCCCCCTTCTGCTTGGGCTCTTCACAGATTCAATACATTTATTCTATACTAAGAGTTTGTAATCACTCAATTATGGTGGCTTTTAAAGTATTGAAGCTTTGGTTTAGCGCTTTAATCTTTCCAAAGAACATCATTTTTAAGGTGTGGCAGATTAAATCTTGCTTTAACTTTGTTCCTTTCATAAGCTGTAAGTGGTGTTTTAATATAGGTCTAAAAACATATTTCATGAAAAAATGAATTATTCATAGAATAATTGTTTGGGGGTATAATTACTTGTATTACAGGAAATACACTGTAATGTATAATTATATTTTTCCAACATAATTACTAAGTATAATGACAATGTAGAATTCTGTATGATAATATGTGAAGAAATTGGGCTTCACTAGCATAACATTATCATTGTTAAACTTTACTATTTCAAAGATGTTTGTGTTTTTTATTTTAAAATAGAGAAATTAAATATCCTTGGCCTTTTTTAGAATTTTTTTTTTCCGAGTGTGGAATGAACAAAGTAACATTTAAATTTTTAAGAAACTCTGTTGTGTTCTGAAATGCCTAGATTGTGATTAGTTTCTAAATCATTGTTCAACTCCAGATCATTTCTATTTTAAAAAATAGATTATGTGAGGGATTATCATTTAAAGCAAGGAAAAATGTGGTTTGTATTGACTTTCTTATTGCAAGTTGTCGCTCATGACATTTTGGGTAAATGAATTTCTCAGGTACTATGAAATTATATTGTGATAGGTTAATCTTAAGTTAAATTAGATACTCCCAATGTATTACCTATTATTTTTAAGACTAAAGTAAGGATTTTTAGAAGATACTTCGCCTTTTTTAATCCACTAAGGTACTTAAGTGAATAATTTTAACAACTAAATGGTACATCCTAAATAGTAAGTACTTCCTCTTAAAAGTGATTAACTTAGTAAATTTAGATAAGTCACTTAAGTACTCTTGGTTTCAGTTCTCACATGTGACATTAAAAAGTGAATGATCACTGATGTCTGTCCCAGTTGTAAAATAAGGTTTTTGAATCTTTTGTTGAATTGGGGAAAAAAAAAGTTCCATATAGTAAATGTGAAATTAATAATGCAATGAGAGTATCTAATTTAAATTAAAAATGGGCATAATAAAAGACAAAAAAAATGGTAGAGATTTAATAGAAGCAGAAGAGTTTAAGTAGAGCTGGTAAGAATACACAAAAGAACTATAAAAGAAAGATGTTGGGGCGGCTAGGTGGCACAGTGAATAGAGCACCAGCCCTGGAATCGGGAGGACCTGAGTTCAAATCTAGCCTCAGACACTTAACACCAAAACGAGCCTTATGACCTTGGGCAAGTTACTTAACCCCAATTTTCCCTCAAAAAATACCTTAACATCATTAATAACTTTGATGGTGGGGATACTGATCTAAAGCCAGATATCCATGAGAATGAAGTCAAGGGACCTTAAGAAATATTGCCAATAATGAGGCTAGTGGAGGTGACAGAATTCTAGCTGAGCTACCTAAGATTTTAAAAGATGGTGATGTTATATCCAGAGAAAGAATTAGAGAGTCTGAATGCAGATTGAAGCAAACTACTTGCTCTCTTTTTCATTTTGTTTTGTTTTGTTTCTTCTTCCTCATTGTTCATTCCATAGGTTATATTTTTTACACCTTGACTAAAGTTTAATGTGAAGGTATATGTAGAACCTATATATGATTGCATGACATCATGGTGGGGGGGGGAGGTGAAGGAGATGGAGAGGGAGAAAATTTAGAACTCAAAACTTTGTGGAACTGAATGCTATAAATTAAAAGTAAATATATTTTTTTAAAAGATGGTGTTTTTAAAGTGCAATACTCAATATGTCAGCAAATTTGGAAAGTACAACAGTGGCTTTAACAGTATGCAGACCAAAAATTACCAGAAGAGGAAGTTGGTTTTCAAACAGGCAGGGTAACTAGAGACCAAATTACCAATAATTCCTGGATTACAGAGAAAGGAAAAGAGTTCCAGAAAAACATCTACTGCTTCATTGAGTACAATAAAGTCTTTGAATGTGTGGATCACAACAAAATTTGTCTAGTTCTCAAAGAGATGGGGGTACCACATCATTTTACCTGTCTCTTGAGGTGCCTGTATATGGGCTTAAATGCAACATTTAGAACCAAAGGTGTAACAACTGATTGGTTTAAGACTGGGAAAGAAATACAAAAAGGCTATGTGTGTGTGTGTGTGTGTGTGTGTGTGTGTGTGTGTCTGTGTGTGTGTATATTATATAGTCACCTTGCTTATTTAATTTATATGCAGAATACCACATGCAAAATGTCAGAGTGGATGAATCAAAGCTGGATTAAGATTGCCAGGAGAAATATCACCAATCTCAGATATGCCCATGATACCACTTTGAGGGCAGAAATTGAAGTGAAATTAAGAAGCCTCTTGATGAGAGTGAAAGAGGAAAGTGTAAAAGCTAGATCAAAGCTTAACATAAAAAAACCACCACCACCACACAAACAACAACAGGTCCTATCACTTTCTGGCAAATAGAGGGAGAAGAGATGGAAGCAGTGTCAGATCTTATATTCTTGGATTCAAAGATCACTGCAGACAGTAACTGTAGCCATGAATTGGTGATTGCTCCTTGAAAGGAAAGCTAGGGAAAATATGGAGAGCATATTAAAAAGCAGAGACAAAGGTCCATATAGTCAAAGCTATGGCTTTTTTAGTAGCAATTTATGTTTGAGAGAGTAGAACTACAAGGAAAGCTGAGCACTGCAGAATCAACTAGTTTTGAATTAAGATGCTGAAGAAGTGTTTTGAGAGTCCACTGGACAGTAAGGAGGTCAAATTAGTCAATACTTGAAGAAATTAATTCAGGTTATTCACTAGAAGGTAAACTAATGAAGCTGAAGCTGAAGCCACATAATGAGAAGATAGGACTCATTGGAAAAGCCCCTGATATTGAAAGCAAAAGGAAAAAAGTACAGCAGAGCATGAGATGGATAGATGGCCCATTGAAACAATGAACATGAAGTTGGACAGACTTTGAGAGATAGTGGAAAATAGAAGGGCATGGTGTGCTATGGTCCGTAGGGTCACAAAGTCAGACATAACTGAACAACGTCAACAACAAAAGAAGTACTGCAACAGGAGGGAGCCTTTCACTTCAATATTGGCAATGATAAGGATGACTCTTTTTATAGAATATCTTAAGGTTTACAAAGCATTTTAGATTAGGTATTGCATTTGATCCATACAATATTTTTTTGAGGAAAAAGGCTATTATTATTCCCATTTTACAGATGAGAAAATTAAGTCAAGAGAAAATATGTGACTTTACCAGCATCATATACCCAGCTAGAGTCTGAGGTTGTGAGGTGAGTACTGTTATTCCCAATTTACAGGTGAAGAAACTAAGGCTGAATGAGGCTAAGCGATTAAGTTAAGTATAAGACAAATTTGAACTTGGCTTTTCTGACACCAAGTCCAATACTCTATGACACAGCTACCTAACAAGCTTCATGTTTGCCTCCCCCCCCCAACAATTCAATATTAAAGGAAAACATGGAAAATTAGTCAGCAGTAATGCCCTGCTATTTTGATTTACTAAAGGGGAAAATATTCATTCAGATGATTCAACTACTTCAAAGGATAAATGATTCTGAAATGTTTCAGCTTGTATCCTTGTCTATTATTAATCTGAACTGAAATTTACCTTAAAGAACAATGTTGTTTTAATAGATGTCTTAATAGTGTGAGTTTTCTCCCATTTGCAGCTCCAGCTGCAATTACAGACCTCTCTGCTGGGAGCATTGTCCACATTTCCACTTCAGGTTTGGTTTCTCCATGAGATCACAAGGAAAAACTCATTTCAGAGGTATTAAAAGTATACAGTTAGAAAGAACTAGGTCTGGGTAAATGGTTTGGAAAAAATCCAAATCACATCACGCATGAAGACCACAGAACACAGAAATAATGCAAGAAAATCACTGCTCCTACTATTTTTTGCCAGAATTTATGCCCAGATTTATCTGAATGCCAAATCTGAACTTTTGGGGTGATTGAGCATCTCTGTATGAAGCCTCTGGATTTGGGTCTGGCCTGCCTTTTGCCAGCATGTAATGACAAAAAAATGTCTTATGTGATGGATATGGCTTGGTGAAAAACACAGAAACAGCATTATAAAGCTTTCTCGTCAAGCTTTGCCGTTTCTTTGTGATCCTGATTCATTTGACAACAAATCCAAATATTATTGCATATCCTGTAACAGAAAATCTATGAAGGTCTCTGACCTTTGAAAGTAGATTTGGTCAAAAAGAAACTACTTTTTTCCCTAGGATATTGACAAATCATTTCTCTCTTTTTTTAAGAGCAAATGTTTAATTTGTAGTTCAAACTAAAAAATATAAGGGGAGATCGTATAGATGGATTGGAGAATATAATTTTGAATTGACTTACATTTGATATTGAAATTTGAAGAATGTAAAGTGGAAAAAAGACTGAAAATAGCAAAAAATTCAATTCGCCTCCAGATACTTTCTTTTAACGTTGTATTTGATTCAGTTGTAGCCATGGAAATCTATTATCCATGGCCAAGGGCAAATTTTATCAATAGTACCAAAACAGAACAGGGTTTATTATCCTTTTTGGATAGATTTTGTTAAAAAAAAACTAAAGAAACTAAACACAAAAATTGATTTCATGTGCTATGAGCCTATACTCAGATTCCATCATATTAAACATACACCACACCTCATTTTACTCAAAAACATTTTAACTGAATAATCTAAATTTGAAATTTTTACATATTTTAAAATATCAGAATTAAGAGCTTAAGAAGTTTTCACAATTTAAAAATGACACCTCATTCAATTCATATACATATATGCTTATATATACATATATTTATACACACACATACATATAATTTCCCCCTTGACATAAAGAATTAGGGCTGTCAGTCTTTATTTTTCTTGCTATGTTTTTTCATTCTTAAAGATAAGATCTAGGATAAGTTATGATGAAGAAATTTTTTAAAAAATTAACATGAAAACATTTGAATAACAGCAGGAGTCTTAGAAAAATCAAAAGTATTGGAGAAAATCTCTGCAAAGGGGTAAAGTGAAGGGTATTGTGGCCTGGTCTAACTGTCCAACACTGTACATTCCTAGAGATTGTCTTCTCAGTTAATTGAGATTTGTTACATGTAGTTATTATTCCCTATTTGAAACTTCCATAGCTAGCCATCTCCAGAATGAATCATGACAAGACAAAGCAGAACAGTTTTCGAGATTTTGTAAGGCATGAAGTTCTTTTAGAGTGTCCTAGATTCCCTAGGTGTTTCTGTTTTCCTTGCCTATTAATTGTAGCAATATTTTCAAGAGGCTGCATATAGTTATAGATAGAATGAAGGCTAGAATTACAGAGACATCTGAATGTGAATCCAGTCTCTGATACTAACAACATGTGTGACCCTGGGTAAGCAAATTAACCTCATAATGCCTCAGTTTACTCATGTGTAAATAGGGGTAAAATACCTCACAAGGTTTTTAGGTAGATAAAATGTTATAATATTTATAAAGCACTTTGAAAACATTACAATGTCATATAAGTATGAGCTCTTGTTGTCTGTCATAGTATAAACACAAATGCTAACTCAGTATTTCATTACAAAGTGCTGCCCCACCATTCCCAAAAAAAAAACCAAAACAACCTTTGAAGTATAGTGCAAATATAATTATTAATATTTTAAAGATGATGAGATTGAGGTTATAAAAGTAAAATTGACTTCCTCTTTTTACACATATGGTGGTGGTGTTGTTTTCAGTCATTGCAGTCATGTCCAACTCATTTGCAGTTTTCTTGGCAAAGATACTGGAGGGGATTATAATTTTCTTCTCCAGCTCATTTTATAGATAAAGAACTGAGGCAAACAGGGTTAAGTGACTTGCTCAGGATGACACAGCTTAAGTAAGTATCTAAGGTCAGATTTGAACTCAGAAAGATGAGTCTTTCTGACTTTAGGTTTGGCACTCTATCCCACTGTACAATCTAGATAATAAGTAACAGATATCACATCCATACTCCCCAGTGCAATAGCTTACTTCTCTCAATAAAAGCTGAGGTGGTAGAAAAAAAAATGTATGTAGGAAATGTTTTTTTTTTTTAAATATTACGGTGGATGACTAAAAATACAAGTTATTAGAATATAAGATCATGAGGACGGGGATAGGATCATATTTGAACTTTACCTCCCTTCACAATCCCTATTTTCTGAAATATAGATTTAGAGAATAATTTTACAAAAGGAGAACATAAACTCAAAAATAATACTTTTCCAAGGTGTGACAGCATATTGTAGAGTTTGAACTCAAAAATTTGCTTTAAGTGACTTCTGTCCTGAATAGATGTCTCATCAACATTTGTTAAAATGAGTTGGATTTATTGAACTCATATAAATGAGTGTGTACAGATTGAATTGGATGCATAGATAAGCAATGAAAATGAAAGAACCAATTCCAACTGTCTGTGCAATAGAAGGATAGGAGAATTCAAAATAAGAGATTTCTCAAAACACTGCACATATGGTTTTGGTATAAGTTTTATGAGGATTCTATGGGTGAAAGAGTTATTTCCCTAAACATATTTTACATAATTCAATTAGTATTAAAATAGTTTGCTTTCTTTGCACAAACTTGGGAAGCTTTAGGGGAAAATCTTGCACTGTACAAGGAGGTTGGCAAAGCTAGTCAGAAATACAGAACTTTACAAAGTAACAAATATTCACAAACATTTTCCCCAGAGTTGAAAATTTTTAAAATGGAAAATTAAGAGTTGTTTCTCTATCCAAATGTATTAAAAATCAAATATCCATAATTTTCTTTTTTTTTAATTACTGTAGAATTCCTATCAATCTTCCAAGCAAACCCAGGATTCCAAAGAAGGAAATGTGAAATTTCAGGTAGCAAGAGATCGCTTTGTAGCAAAGTGGATTTGATCAGGGATTTAAAAGAAGAGACTGTCAGATGAGTGGAGAGAGGAGGTAGCAAGATGAAGGGTAGGAGATGAGAGAACGGATATGGGAAGAAGCAGAGTGATAAAGGACTTTCATACCTGCAGGGAGTTTGAATCTTGTATTGAAGGTTAAGAAGTAGTTAGCAGAAGAGTATGCAATTGTACAACTCAAGTGGTAAGAAAAGCTTGCTAGAGATGAGGAAACATTTCTCTCAGTCCAGGTGCAAATCCCCTGTGCTCTATACTTACTAAAAGAAAAATAAATGAATAACACATTCAGCCAGAAATTTTAGAACTGATGTTTAATGTAGTTTATCAAATCTTTTATAAAAAAGAAAATAATTTCAAAAATTCTACAAGAATTAAGGTAGTAGGATCAGTCCTACTTACATTTATGATTGCTGTTCCTACCCTTCCCTATCTATTTGAAGTTTCTTCCACCATTCCCAGCTATAACTAGTATTTGCTACAGACTATATTAATAATAAATTATTATAAAAATAAAGAACATTAGTAATGGCTTCTCTCAAAAACAGTCCATTTCAATTAAAAAGAGAGAGTGTTGTGTACACATCAGGAATATCTGAAAGGGGAATAGAGGCACAATGAGAGTTTAAAAAATTATCAACAAAACTATATTTGCAATATCAACTTCACTAGCCATTTTTAAATTGCTTATCACTTTTACCACTACTGCATATGGATTAAAGTTTAAAAGTAAGTGACATTTGAAAACTAGTTTTAATGAATTCCTCATCCAAATGGCAGATTGGTGAGCCTGAAGGAAGATCTACTTTGTTATAATTAAAGCTTAGTTACAGTCAGAAAAGTGACTATGAAAAATGGCAATTATGCAACTGATGGGCTCTTCTGTCTTTGCGACATTTCTGCCACCTTACTGAGCCATATTCTGCTGCTGTTGTTGAAGAGCAATGGAATTGGTGATTTTTTTCTAGTGCACCTTCAATGTCAGCAACAAAACTTTCACTGGGAATTGCCATGGCAGACTCATGCCTAATGAAAATGTAAAAGGTGGAAAGAACATACCTTGATTTTTCATAAGCTAAGTTGAATTTGCAGGACTGGCAGTTTAAAAAAAAGTATCTTTGATTGATGAATGGAGGGAAATTATGTAAAAAACATTAAGATGAAATAAATGTAGAGCCTATACTGTCAATCTTACTGTTACTTTTCAGAATATCACCTGCTAAACTTGTACATGATATCTGAGTGTTGTACTATTCAAGGGGAGAAAGAGAAATTCTTTGGAAGGGAAAAAGGGAATTTACATTAGATGGGATGACATTAAGGAAAAAAATGTAGATTGAATTCTGTTAGACATCTGGGATGAAGAATGGAGATTCCCATATCTGAAGGTCATTTTAAACTGGGTTGAGCCAAGCGGTTCATAGCTGTTCAGCACTATGAAGTCGGTATCTTCGGTATCCTTTTCCAAGTAAAAAATGGCTTTGTGTAACAAAATAGTAACATGCTAATGAAGAAGCAAGCTTGAAAATGGCTGTGAATGCTTTGCCATATGTTTGGAGGAGGAGGATTATGTTGGCCTTTCCTCTAAACTTAACTAAGCAACCAGACTGATTTTCACTCTTTATATGAGTAAGCCATTATACTGGGCAGCTAGGTGGGGGCACGGAATGAGAGTGCTAGGCCTGGAGTAAGAAAGACTCATCTTCCTGAATTCAAATCTGACCTCAGACACTTACTAGTTGTGTGACCATGTGCAAGTCGCTTTAACCCTATTTGCCTCAATTCTTCACCTGTAAAATGAGCTGGAAAAAGAAATGGCAAATAAATCCCAAATGGAGTCACAAAGAGTAAGATACGACTGACAAATGACTGAACAACAACAAAACCATGACATCCTGGTCATTCTTGTTTATTTCAGGGCTATCAGGTGGAATGTGTTTTCCAAAGCAAATTAAGCACAGTTTGTGTTGTTATGGAGCAATATCATATTTGCATATACTGGGGTGTAATCCTCATAGAGGTGCCAGAGCCTGTATGTATGAATAAAGAAGAGAGGAATGGAGAGAAAATGACTGAAATTATGGAAATATAATTGCAAGGGCTCTCAACTAGGCCTATTTAGTCATAAATAAGACTTCTTTCCCTACCATTACTCCCCAACATAAATAATAGATATTTTAGTCTTTCTCAAGGGAAGAGGAACCAAATGCCACTTTGGGAAAGTTGGGTTGTTTTTTTAATTATAATGAAGTTTTCTCTCTATCAAACCTATGTTCGTGTCTTTGCAATTTAAGATCACAGATTTACATCTGGGATTAGGACCTATATGGCAAACTAGCCCAACCTCATTATTTTACAAATGAGGAAATTAGGGTTCAGAGAAAATAAATAATTTACCAAAAGTCACAGTAAACAAACTGAAATTTTAATTCATGTTCCATAACTCTAAATCTAGCACACTTTCCAAAGCACTTCCACACACTGGTCTTAATTCTGCTCCCCTAGAAAAATCAGAATAAGTCTGTTCCCTCTTCCATTTGAGATCCTTTAGGATCTTTGAGGACAATTTCCATATATGACAAATTGGTTTCTTCAATCAATCACATGCCATTAAGTTGAGGTAATTTGATATTGTTGTCACCCTCCTTTGGACATTCTCATACTTATCAATGTCCTTCCTAAAATTTGATGCATAGAACTAAATTCAGATGTGGTATGATGAAGGCAAAATATAGTGATACTATTGCATCCCTAATCCTACATATTATTTCTCTCTTAATACAAGAGATTTCATCACCTTTTTTTTCTGCTATATCACAAAGCTAATCCACATTGAGTTTGTGATTCACTAAGAGCCTAAGATATTTATTAGACAAACCAATATTTAGCTCTGTCCACTATCATGTTTTTAAGAAGATTTTTTAGTTGTTTTGGGGCTGTTTTTTTAAACACAAGAATGTTACTTCACATTTATCCATACTGAATTTCTCCTAATCACATTAAGCCCAGTGGTATTAAAATCTTTTGAGTTTCTGATTCTGTCATCCAATATAGTTTGAATTCCTCCTAGCTTTGTGTGAACTTTAAGTCTCAAAAGCTTACAATCAATGCAGTTATCCCAAATAAAATTTGTGTCAGAGTAGAGATATCTGTATTAGCTTGTAGATAGGTAAATTTTAATGGCTGTGCTAAGAAAACGGGCCTTTTAGTATTAGAAGTCTTTATGAAAGGGAACCAGAAATAATCATAGTTTGTTGTCTTACATTGTCATGATTTACTGAACTACAAACAAAATGTTAGTTAATAGTGTTATAAATCAGCCCAAGCATTTAATAAAATTTTATGGTACAGTATGACATGCAATAGTGTCCAGGACTAGAAAGATGATACTCCTGATATATACCCTGGTAGGTAGGATGGTGACCCCCTAGGATCATGGGGTCATAGATATGGAGGGGTCATTGAGGCTGTCTAGTGACTTATTTACAGAGGAGGTAAGAAAGGATCAGGGAAGTTTAATGACTTGTGGAAGGCCAAAGAAGAAATGAGAGTTAAAGGTCAAATTGCTATGCTCATCCTTTGACAGTAAAACCAATGATATGCTCCCAAAACATGAGATGACTTTGAGCAAGTCACTAAAACTTCTAGCTTCTCAGAAAATTAACCTTTTAAAATTTTCTGCAATCTGGGATTTGAAGAATTTGGGTAACAATCTATAGAAGGACCCCCTGGCCACTCCCTGCCACACAATGATTCCTCTGTAACTTAATGTCTTAGGGAAACACCTGAGGCACTGAGAGGACAAGTGACAAATAACTTGAGGTATAAAAAGAAGCTTGTCTATTATCTATCTACATCTATCTATCTATCTATCTATCTATCTATCTATCTATCTATCCACCTATGTATCATCAACCACCACCATCAAACAGTCATCATCCTCATCATATCTCTCTCTGTCTCTCTCTCTCTTTCTGTCTTTCTGTCTCTGTCTCTCTGCCTCTGTCTCTCTCTCTGTCTCTTTGTCTCTGTCTCTCTCTGTCTCTCTCTCTTTCTGTCTCTGTCTCTGTCTCTCTCTCTGTCTCTGTCTCTGTCTCTGTCTCTGTCTCTCTCTCTCTCTCTCTCTCTCTCTCTCTCTCTCTCTCTCTCTCTCCCCCCCCATCTTCTCTCTTTATCATCTACCGGCTATCTATTCATTATCTATCATTTCTATCTCTCTTTCATTTATCACCTATATATTCATTATCTATCACTGCAGCCTATCATCTACCTCTAATCTCTTCATATTCAGCTGTCTATATATGTACAGAGAAAGAAAAGAATCAAAAGATATAGTTAAACTAAGTGAACTACTAAATACTGGAGAGTTCTTTTTCTCTTGTTTTTAATTGTGAACTTAGTCATCAGGAAATAAAAATATTTTAATATATAAAAAAAACAAAAAAGAGGATTTACTTTGAAATTATTCTATATATAATTTTTAAAACAGTTTAGTTTAATTTTCCAAGTTAACAGGGTTTTTTAAATTTGTTTAACTAATCTTTTCCTCCCATTATCCCTCCCCTATCCCACAAGTGAACTGTTCTGGTGTGTACTGTTCTGGTGCTCCACTGGCATAAATCTCGAGCATCCAAGGTCATGGCCATTCCATAATGAGGCCTCAAGGAAGAACTTTGCTTCACAACATATAGAAAATATCCAACAATTCTTAGAGCAGTTTTAAGCCATTAAAATGTAGCATTCATTAAAGAATTTTTTGATACCTTGTATTTCATATATTTGAAATATATTACATATTGATTCATTGAACATTTATGGGGCTTCAGGGAGAACTTTTGGTTTGGTAGTTTGCTGAAAATCTTTCTAAAATTTTAATGCACTGGTGTACAGTATATACTAAACATATGACACATAAAGAAACTAGAGGGAAACAGTGATGTATTGTTAGAACATGCACTGGCTATGGGACCAGAGGATCTAGGAACAAATAATTTCTTTGGCATTTACTACCTGTGTGACTTTGGTTAATTCACTAAACATTGTCAGCCCTCATTTTCTTCAAATGTAAAATAGCTGGTTTGGAACAGTAGAGTTCAAAGGTCAGTTCTAGCTGTGAGTATAATTAATACCACTGAACCATTATTGAGGATTATTAACCATATTTTTAATCCCTTTGGATCATCATTGGGAAAACAAATTCTCATTGTTTTATACTCTTAATGTAGATATTGAAAGAATAAAAATGATTTGACTGGATCTTTAGATAATCTAAGGGAGTATTCAGTTTGCTTTTTCTTTGTTCTTTGAAACCCCAATAGAAATTTGTCTGGATGTCATTTTGTGATTAAGGTAATATGCCATAGTATAAGGAAGAGCACAATTGAATCAGGATTTTATAATAAATAATCATATTTTACAATATGAAATCTAGCCTCTCATAACATCAACTTCCTCATCTGCAAAATGGAAATAACACTACCTACAGTGGCTTCCTCACAGGTACTCATAAGTGAATCATCAAGACAGACAAGGATCATGAATATATTTGGTCCCATAATTCACTTGTGTCAAACTCAAATAGAAATGGAGCCACCAAACCATACGTTAAGGATACTGGCAGCTGCATATTGACTTAGAAAGCCATAAATTAACATTATCTATGTTATACTACATTTGTATTCATTTTGTTGAATATTTCCCAATTACGCTTTAATCTGGTTCATGCTTCACTCAACAGTGTTTGATACCTCTGTCAGTCAATCTGGAATATTGCATCCTTCACTTGTAATATTTTCCTAACCTTGACATGTATCTACATCTCTATATTCCTTTCTACAGAATTCCTATTTTTTGCTGTCTTTCAGTTTTTCCTTCTAGCCAAGAAAACTGTACTTCCCAGAAGTCTCTGTTGTATAAATTCCTCTACTCATACCTCTAGTAACAATAGGTTTATTCTACATCATAGGATTGGGTATTTCTTTTACTCTTTGGTAGTACTATTTTGAATGCTGACTATACTGGTCCATTAAAAAAGAAATAAAAACATCTACCATTTACCCATTATTTGCTTCTTTAGTTGTATAGAGCAATAGTAAGGAAAGAGGGGAATTATATCACCCTCAACAGCTATATTTTGGAATTAAGAGCTCCATTGATTGATCTAAAAGGGTAATTTAATCAGTGGGTAGGAAGAAGGTGTGCATACAACCCTCCAGTTATTCTCACACAACCATCCCAATCACCTTACTCCTCTGGTTACACCAGACATGGAGACTACAGGGCAGGAAATATATAATCTGATCTCAACCAGATACTCTCAATTACTACAGAGGCAAATCCCATTGCCCTATTCTTAGGATCACCATAACTGGGAGTCAATTCTATGGAATAGTGGCCAGTGAGATACTGCCTTCCTCTCATGCTGTCCCACACACACTTTCATTATAAACTTTCATTTTCCAGGAAGAAAAGGTATATAGATCAGGAAGAGCAGAGATAGATAATAATGACATTGGCTTTTCACCTTTGACCCACTTCTTTTTCTGAACTTTCCTTTCCTCTTTTTCTTTCTTTCTTTTCTTTCTTTTTTTTTTTTGGTGAAAGGCATTACCATCCATCTAGTTTCCCAGATTCTCAAATTCCCCTATATCATTGACTCTTCACTAATAGAAACTGCTCTCTTTGAAGTTATCAGTAGTCTCAAAGGCTAATTCTGATTGTTTTATCTTAATCTTAATCCTTTTTAGACCTTTCTCTAGCATTTGTCACCATTAATCACTACTCCTCCTGGACACTTTTCAGTTTTCTCTTGAATGTCCTGATTTTTCTTCCTTTTGTTTCCATCACATTTTTAACTATTCCTTCTCAGTCTCTTTTGCTCAGTCAACCACTAGGTCATGCCCCCTAAATGTGGCTATATTCTAAACTGTCTTCTGGACCTATCTCTTTTCTCAACACTTTCTCAGAAATCTCATCAGATTCTATAATATTATATTATATAAATTAATTATAATTTCTATGTATGTGACTCCCTGATCTAGACAGCCAAACCTAACCAGCACCTATCCCTCCCTTGATAAAACACCTTCACTGGCTACATGATTTACATATAAAACCTGATATTATAAGCAAACTGGGAGATCAAGCAATAGTTTACCTGTCAGATTTATAGACAACAGAATAATTTATGACCAAACAACAGACAGAAAACATAATGAAATGAAAAATGGATAATTTTGATTCCATTAAATTGAAAAGGTTTTGCACAAACAAAGCAAATTCAATCAAGGTTAGGAGGGAAGCAGAAAATTGGGAAAGGGTTTTTACAACCAGTGTCTCTGCTAAAGACCTCATTTCTAAAATATATAGAGAACTGAATCAAAATTTTAAGAATATAAGTCATTCCCCAATTGATAAGTGGTCAAAGGATATGAGCAGGCAGTTTTAAGAGGAAGAAATTAAAGCTAACTATAATCATATGAAAAAATGCTCTAAATCTCTAATGATTAGAGAAATGCAAATCAAAACAACTCTTAGATACCACATCACACCTATCAAAACAGGAAAATAACAAAATCTGGAGGAGATGTGGGAAAATTGGAACACTAATGCACTGTTGGTAGAGTTGTGAACTCATCCAACCATTTTGGAGAGCAATTTGGAACTGTGCCCAAAGGACTATAAAAATGTGCATACCCTTTGATCTGGCAATACCACTTCTAGAGCTATGTCCCAAAGAGATCATAAAACATGGGTAAAGGACCCACATATGCAAAAATATTTATAGCAGCTCTTTTTGTGGTGGCCAAGAATTGGAAATTGAAGAGATGCCCGTCCATTGGGGAATGACTGAACAAATTGTGGTATATGAATGTAATGGAATACTACTGTAGTCTAAGAAATGATGAGCAGGTGGACTTCAGAAAAATCTAGAAAGACTTGAATGAAGTGATGCTAAGTGAAAGGAGCAGAAACAAGAGAACAGTAACAGCCACAATGTGTAATGACTAACTTTTATAGACTTATCCCTTCTTAGCAATGCAAGGATCTAAGACAACTCCAAAAGACACATGAAGGAAAATGCTATTATACACATCCAGTGGAAAGAACTATTCAGTCAGAATGCAGATGGAAGAATGCTATTTGCTCTTTTTAAATTTTGTTTTGTTTTTCCTTTCTCTTGGTTTCTCCCATTCATTCTAATTTTTCTTTACAACATGAATAATATGAAAATGTTTAATAAGAATGTATAATCCAGAAAAAGAATTACAGTCTGAATGCAGATTGAATCAAACTACTTACTCTCTCTCTTTTTTAAAATTTTGTTGCCTCTTTCTTATTGTTCATTCCATTGGTTATAATCCTTCTTTAAAATTTGACTAATGTTCAATGTGGAGGTATTTGAAGAAACTTTTTCAGATTACATAAACCATGGGGAGGAGGGGAAAGGAGAGGGAAGGGGAGAAAATTTGGAAATCAAAAGCTTGTGGAACTGATTATTGTAGATAAAATTAAATAAATCATTTTTTAAAGAATGTATATATAGAGTGTTTTTCAGATTGCATATTGTCTAGGGAAGGGGGAGAGGGGAGAGAGGCAGAGAAAATTTAAAACTCAAAAGTTTATGGAAGTTAATGTTGAAGTGTGTTGAAGTTTCAAGTGATTGCCTTAAAGACATTTTGTACTCAAGATGTACCAGAAAAAATCCCTAAAACTCATTACCTTTCTCCCCAAATTCAGTTCTTTTCTTAATCTCTATGTGATTGTAGATGTCACTCTTTCTGGTCACTCAAATTCTCAATCTAGGCATTATCCTTGACTTGCCACTTTCACTCCCTCCCCCCCCCACCCCGTCTAGTTGCCAAAACTTATGTTCTATCTTCACAAGTTCTCTAACATGTGTTTTATTCTCTTTAATCACACAGTCACTAGAATCTTATCACCTGTCACCTGGACTATTACTATAGCTTCCTAATTATTCTCATTTCCTCATTTCTATCATGTACAATCCATCCATCACACAGCTACCAACCCTCTTGCCTGCAAAAAAGAGATTTTCTACATATTGCCTGTAGGAAGAATTATTTTAAGTTGTGTAAAGTACATTATAATTAGCATAGTAATATATGCATAAAATTCAATAATAAATAAGCTAAAAATATATTAGGGTTTAATTTTTTTAATTGAGTTGGCTGCTATCTAAAAAAAAAAACTTTAAATATCACTGGTTTAGATTACCAAGAACAATTTGATTAGGAAAGAGTTGGCTGTTAATTTGCCACACCATTAGAAAATAAATGTATTTGAAGACATAGCAGTGCTTGAACCAATTTAATTTTGCTTTTGAAACTTCAAAACATTTACATAGTTCACAGTATTACAAATATCTTGTGTACTACATAATTACAGTAATCTGGAATTTCCCAACACCTTTCTTCCAAAGAATGTTAAATATTCTAACATTGTGTTGTGTTTCACTACACGCCCACAAATCACACAGTAAATATAACAACAGCCAAACAAACTGAGTAGGGGAGACTGGAACATTTGCTAAAGGCCATGTCACAGATGAGAGCACAGAGCTGAAGTAGGCCTTAAGTCTCTAGATCCCTAGATCCTGCAGACTCTAAGCCTCTGAGGGAGTGTTTAGATCTTAGCTCCTAAAAGATCATGTCTTTTTTCTGCACTATCTTAGCACCTGAATTTAATAAAAGGCACCTTTTGCAGATATTCACATTTGAACTTTGGAGAGTGGAAATGTAACAAACTTGGAGGCTTGATCCTAAAAGTACAGCCATCCATAAAATTCAACATATAGTACAAAACTCACCTTCTCCCTTATTAGCCCTTTGACCAATAAAGCCGGCTTGATCTCAAAATTCATTTATTATATGAATATTTATTAAATCAAGACACAAGGAATTATGACAGACATTATGTAGGATAGGAAAATGAAAAATGCAGTTATTGCTCTCAAAAAGCTTACATTTAATAGAGAAATAGTAAGAAATGAACTACTGAAGTGAGAAGTGTTAGAGGTTTTCCACTCTGTACCCTCATTTTGTAGGTAGGGAAATTGAGGCACTAAAATTTAAGTAATGTATCTTCATTAAGATAATCCAAGATGTACAAAAATCTCTATAATTCTCCACTCAGCTATCAAAATTAAATCCCTAAAGCTCGGGACCTACCATGTCATCTTTTCCCCTAAACTCAATAAATTCCAGTGAATCCTATCACTTCAGGGATCAAGTATAAAATCCTTTGACATTCAAAGTGCTTCATAACTTGTTCTCTCTCACAATCCAATGTTCTGGCATATTACACCACACTCTCCATCCACATAGCACTTAGTACAGTTTCTGGTGCACAGTAGGAGCTTCATAACTGATTATTGACTAGCTGATATGCAGCATAATAAACATCCAAAGTTCTAAGAGAATCAGAGAAAAGCAGTGACAAAGAGTTTAGAAAGTTTTCATAGAAAAGGCATTATTTGAGATGGACCTTTTAAGATGATTATGATTTAAACAAGTAGAATTTGTAGGGCAGTAGTTTAGAGGATAAACAATTCAAGAAATAGGGTAAATAGGGTTGGCTAGGTGGTTCAGTGAATAGAGCATTGGCCCTGGAGACAGGAGGACCTGCGGTCAATTCTGGCCTTAGACACTTAACACAAAGCTAGCTGTGTGACCTTGGGCAAGTCACTTAACCCTATCTTCCCCCTCCAAAAAGCAAAAAAAAAAAAAAAGAAAGAAAGAAATAGGGTAAATAGGCTGGCTATTTCATGTCTTTGGGATATAAGGAGAGGATACCATCAATGGCATTTGCAATATTTTGTTTTAATATAGAATTATTTATTTAGCTCTATTTTAATATATAATTTAAAGAATTTTACCAGCTCCTTAGGCCTCATCGGACACTTTGTGGAGAAGATAGCTATAAAGGGGCTGTAGGAATATAGATTTAGTAGAAATCTGATCAAGATAGTCATGCAAACAAAGGACAGTTTGTAGGAAACCAGGGTAGGTAAGGATTGCCATTTCCAACAGTTAATAAATATTTATTGAAGTATGCTTAAAAATATAAATTATACTACTCTAAAATGAATACCTAAACAAGGGCATCTAACTGATATTACCCAAAGCAGAGGAAACAAAACAGGCTTCACAATACTTTTTAAATTGTTTTTATTTCAGGGGCGGAGTCAAGATGGCAGAGTAGAAACAGGACTTCTGCAGGGTTCCCACTCCCACCTCCTCCAATACAGGAGTGCTGTCTGGCCTTTTCTCCCTATGGTGAGAAGTGGCTGAGGCATGATGAGCATGCAGCCACTGCCCCGTGGCTGCTTCAGAGTTCCTGGTCTGCAGATTGTAGGAGGAACAAGCAACCAGTCTGAGGGGTAATGGCTCTTGCTTTAACCTGCTTGGATCTGGATCACTGTCTAGGGTGGAGGTCCTGGGGTGCATAAGCAGTGTCAGACCATGTGGAAGCTTCTGAGAGGGCATCCAACTAATATCTCCAGCAGATGTGAAAACCCCAGGTATTAGGACAAAGCTCCCCCCTCTGGTTCTACTGTGGCAAAAAGCTCAAAAGTCAAGTAATTGAGTGGCAACATGAGCAAATGAAGGAAGCAAGGCAAGCACAGTGGTCCCACTCTGGATTTGTTTTCTGGGGACAAAAAAGATCAAAGCATGGAATAGGAGGAAGACAACAAAGTCATAACTCCTGCAACAGAAGCTTCCAAGAAAAGAATAAGATGCTTACAAGCCATAGAGGAGCTTAAGAAGGATTTTGAAACCCAAATAAGAGAAGTGGAGGAAAAATTGGGAAGAGAAATGAGAATGATGCAAGAAAATTATAAAAT
This sequence comes from Petaurus breviceps papuanus, assembly GCF_028583685.1. NCBI lineage: Eukaryota > Metazoa > Chordata > Mammalia > Diprotodontia > Petauridae > Petaurus > Petaurus breviceps. The sequence continues at coordinate 3,782,193 of NW_027187341.1, read as the reverse complement.
GAGAGTCAACAACCTGACTGAATAGAGTAACACCTTAAAAAATAAACTAATTCATATGGCAAAAGAGGCTTAAAAAGACAATGAAGAGAATGCCTTAAAAAGCTGAATTTGCCAGATGGAAAAAGAATCACTGAAGACAATCATTCCTTCAGAATTAGATTGGAGCAAATGGGAGCTAGTGATTTTATGAGAAATCAAGATACTATTAAACATATCCAAACAAATGAAAAATAGAAGGCAACATGAAATATCTCATTGAAAAAAACACTGATAGATCCAGGAGAGATAATTTTAAAATTATTGGACTACCTGCAGGGGCGGCCAGGTAGCACAGAGAGTAAGAGCACCGGCTCCAGTGTTGAGAAGAGCTGGAGATCGAATCCCGGGCTCAGACACTTAGCACCCACCCAGAAACACCTGGCCGTGTAACCTTGAGCAAGTTACTTAACCCCAATTGCTTAGGGGCGGCCAGGTGGCTCAGCGAGTAAGAGCACCAGCTCCAGTGTCGGGATGACCTGGATCAAATCTGGGCTCAGATACTCAGCACCACACCCAGAAATAACTGGCCATGTAACCTTGAGCAAGTTACTTAACCCTGATTGCTTAAAAAAAAAATTATTGGACTACCTGAAAGCCATGACCAAAAAAAGAACCTAGAAATCGTGCTTCAAGAAATTCTCAAAGAAAACTGCCCTAATGTTTCAGAATCAGGGGGCAAAATAGAGGTTGAAAGAATTCACCAATCACCACCTGAAAAAGACCACAAAAAAAAAAAAACTTCTAGGAATATTATAGCCAGGTTATGGAGTTTCCAGATCAAGGGAATATATTACAAGCAGCCAGGAAAAAACAATTTGAACACTGTAGAAACATAATCAGTATAACACAGGATCTGGCAGCTTCTACACTGAGTGCTAGAAGGGCTTGGAATATGATATTTCAGAGGTCAAAGGAGCTGGGTTTAAAACCAAGAATCACCTACCCCAGCAAAACTGAGTATCATGTTTCAGCAGAAAACATGGTCATTCAGTGGAATAGAAGACTTTCAATCATTCTTGATGAAAAAACCAGTTGAACAGAAAATTTCACATTCAGATACAAGAAACAAGAGAAGCATGAGAAGGTAAACAGGGAAAAGAAATCATAAGGAACTTATAAAAGTTGAACTACTTACATTCCTACATGAAAAAACAATATTTGTAACTTATGAAACTTTTCTAAGTATAAGAATAGTTGAAGGGAATAGAAATGTGTGTGTATATGTATATATATATATGTATGTATATATATATGTATATATATATATATACACATACATACATATATATGTCTCTATAGGAGAGTATATGGGCATATGAATACATAGGTGAGTATGTGTACAGGTATACATAGACAGGGTACAGGACCAGTTGAATAGGAAGGGATGATAATTAAAAGTTGAAATTAAGAGGTGAGAGAGGAATATAATGAGAGGAAATGGGGAGAGTTAGAATGGGGTAAATTATCTCACATAGAAGAGGCAAGGGAAAACTGTTACAATGGAGGGGAAGAACAGGAAGGCAAAAGGGAATAAGTCAACCTTATTCTCAATGAATTTGGCTTTGGGAGGGAATGACATACACATTAGATAGTTTATCTCCCCCTACAGGAGGGTAGGGGGCAAGGGGATGAGAGAGGGAATGGTGGAGGGCAGGCTGGTGTGGGGGACAGGATCCAAGTAGAGAATAGAACAAATGGATGGTGGGATAGGATGGAGGGAAATATAGTCAGTCTTTCACAATATATCCACTCTGGAAATGTTTTGCATAGCTACACATGTACAACCTATATTGAATTGATTACCTTCCCAGTAAGGGTGGGTGATGAGGGAGGTAGGGAAAGAATCTGGAATTCAAAGGTTTAAAATCAAATGTTTATATATATAATTTTACATGTAACTGGAAAATAAGATATACAAGCACTGGGGCATAGAGATCCACCATGCCCTACTGGAAAGTCAGATGGGGGATGGGGAAGACATGGGAGAGAGCAGATTGGGGGAGGGGATATTCAGTGGGATTGCTGTTTTGTGGTGGTGGTAGGAGAAAAATGGGGAGAAAATTTGTAACTCAAAATCTTGTGGAAATGAATGATGTCAACCAAAAAAAATATTTAAAAATTGTTTTTATTTCAATAATTATTTCCTAATTATGCTTTTAAAAATTTAACAGTCATTTAAAAATTTTTGAATTACAAATTCTCTCCCTTCCTTTCACCATTTCCCCACCCATTGAGAAGGAAAGTAATATGTTGATTATACATGTGAAATCATGCAAAACATATCTATTACCAAAAGCAAAAGCCATACAAAACCTAAGAAAAATAACATAAAACTTAAATAAAAGTATATTTAGATCTGTATAAGAGTTCATCAGGTCTCTCTTTAGAAGTAGATAGCATATTTAATGGTACATTCATCAGAATTGTCTTGGATCATTGCATTGAGCAGAGTAGCTAAGTCTTTCCCATTTGATTATCCTTAAAACATGACTGTCACTATGTACAGTATTCTCTTAGTTCTGCTAATTTCATTCTGCATCAGTTCACTTAAATCTTTCCAGGTTTTCCTGCTCATCATTTCTTATAGCACAATAATTTTCCATCACAATCATATGCTAAATCTTGCTTACCCATTCCACAAATGATGGGTATCACCTCAGTTTTCAATTCTTTGCCACCACAAAAACAGCTAATATAAATATTTTAGTACAAATAGCTCATTTTCCTTTTTCTTTGATCTCTTGGCATGTATACCTTGGAGTGGTATTGCTGAGAAAAAGGGTATTCAAAATTTTATATCATTTGTGTATAGTTTCAAATTGTTCTCCAAAATGGTTAGATCAGTTCTCAAATCCACCAATAGTGCATATGCCTCATTTTTTGCATTCCTCTAGTATTTGTCATTTTTCTTTTCTGTCATGTTAACCAATCTGATAGGTGTGAAATGGTATCTCAAAGCTCTTTAATTTTCACTTTTTCTCATCAGTAGTGACTTGTGTGGGAAACATGCTCACTCTAAACAAAGAACAATCCTAGTTGTGAAGTCAGCAAAGTTCTCATTTTGTTTTAGCCAATTATTCTACATTCCTAGTAAATGGAATCCCTCCAGAATTAAGAATGTTCAGACAAATGCCAGTCTTTTTATGCTCTTCCTAATTTTAATTCTCCCCCTTCTCTCCATTGGCTAGATGCAACCTCCTGAACTTCCCACTTCATGTCCTCCTCACACAGCTCCTTAAGCATGCATACAAGCTTCTGAACTTTTATCTGATCAGAAGCCTGATTCTGTTCTCTGATTAGAACCAGTCACCTCTGACTTAAATTCTGATATCACTCAAAGCTGGGAGGAGCTTCAATTCTGTAGAAATAGAATTCCTTTGTTTCCCACACTTGGAACTTTTTTTTTAACTGACTATTGATAGCTTTGATTTCTTCTACTGAAGATTGCCATGTCCTTTGATCATTTTCAAATCAGTGAATGGATTATTGATTTGTTTGTTTGATTGCTTTTGTTTTTTGGTAAATTTGTCTCAGCTACCTATGTATTTGAGAAATGGGCCATTATCAGAGAAATTTCTTGAAAATTCTCCACACCCTGCCTTATTTTGGCTACATTAGTTTTGTTTGTGGAAAATCTTTTTAATGCAATGTAATATATGTCTCTGGGCAAGTCACTTAACACTGATCACCTCAGTTTCATCATCTGTAAAATGAGTGAAAGAATCAAGAGATGAACCTTTCCAGTATCTCTCCCAAGGAAACCCCTAAAAGGAAAACCCATGAGGAGGTGGGCACCACTAAACAACACAGTCAAAATTAAACAATTTATTTCTTATTATCTTCTCTACTTCTTGTTTGATCATAAACTCTTCCCTTATTAATAGATCTGATAGGTACATTTTTTTCATGCTCCTCTAATTTACTTATGATATCACCTTTTATGTCTAAATCATTTATCCATTTTGACCTTATCTTGGTATACTATACCTAGTTTCTGCTAAACTGCTTTCCAGTTTTACAGTAAATTTTGTTAAATGCTGGGTTCTTGATCCAAAAGCTTGACTCTTTGGGTTTATCAAACACTAAATTATTGTCATTTACTGCAGTGTATTTTATACCTGCTCTTTTATGCCACTTTATTTCTTTCTATAGATATTCAAATCAAATTTAGAATATGCATCTGACAAAGTACTATACCTAATCCATCAAAACCCTGATGTTGTTGAATTTTTTCTTTTATTTCCATAATTTTACCATTCCCTATTGAGCTCATCTCTTGGTTGTGACATTATCTGTCAGGATTTTCCCCAGCTATTAAAGATTGTCCACTCTGGGAATCCCACTTCCATTGTGCTTCCTGGGAGTCCCTGGAAACCTCGTTTCTGCCACTTTTTTGTGAATACTAGAATTCCCATGAAAATGTATGCAAGGTCTATGCTTACCTACCAATTCAATTTGTGCCTTTTTTTCTTAGTGTACCAGTGGGGGGAAAATTATAATGTGGTCTGGGAACTATTTCTTCTTTATCCATCCAGAGTTTTGGGGAGCTTTTCCCTGACACTTCACAGCTTAACTAACTGTTGGGGACAGGCAGTACAATCCAATCCACTCTCAGGCCGTGCCTGATGCCAACTTTCTGGGTGGAGTAGGCCTACCCATAGTAATGATAGCCAGGGATGAAAGCCCTCAAAGCTTTTAATAGCTCACCATTTTGCTAAAATGAAAATTCTTTGTTTGGGCTTTCACTCTACTTAATAAAACAAAAATCAGGAAAAAGAGAATTAAAAGGAGTTTATTAGAAGTACACCCTGGTAGCAATATATTGACAGGCTGATCATTGGAGATCAGCAAGGGATTTAAGAAGTAGCAAGGTTTTATTGATGATTTTAATAATGAGATAAAGGGAATTAAAAAAGGACCAGGCCAGCAAAAGGGAATGGGCCATTTAATCTCAGCACCTCCCCAACTGCCTATATGTAAGGGTCACTCGATGTTCAACAGGTACAAAGAGGTAGGGGGTGATTTGGTACATGATAAATTACAGGTAATACAGAGATATAAAGTGGGTGACTCCTCCCCAATAATTATTGACAAGTAGGACTGGGAATAATGGGTTACTAAATGAGTATAACTTTCAGTACTTCTTTAAAACTGTTTGTGTAGCAATGTAAAGGTTTTGTGGTACACATTTTGCTGTAATTAATGTATCCCCCTTAGAACAGGGTATTTATCTTTTTCTCTTCAACTATCTAGATGTCCCAGGACTATAGCAATTAGAAGATGTGAATAAGGCAACATAAGGACATAAACAATATATGGGATTTAGACACCATAAAGTATTTACTGCCTCTCCTGGGGAGGGAAGAAGGAGAGTAAAGCAGATTATCCTAAACCTTAAAACAATAGGAAATACAATGAAGGTTGGAGTCAAGATGGAAGATTAGTAGCAATCAACCAGTTTAACTCTTCTAGAATTCCTTTCCAAACAACTTTAGAATAATATCTCCAATAAAATTTTAGAGTGGCAGAACCAACAAAAAAAGTTGAGATGAGATTTTTTTTTTCCATTTTAAGAAAACTTAAGAGGGTAGGCAGGAGAAGTATGTAACATGGGATGAAGATCTAGTGGAAGAACATGCTACAGCAGCAGTGGTTTAGGGGTGCCTGGACAGAGTACCAAAGCAGAGATGAGCAGTAGTACATGGGGACCTTCTTAATGCAATGTAATGTGTGTCTCTGGGCAAGTTACTTCTTTTGTAAAGATGAGAGTGATGAGGGATGGCTCACAATAGGTTCAGCAGGAACTCTGATCTTATCTAAGACCAGAAAGCCTTCCATTCAGTCTTGAAAGAATTCAGTAGATCCAAGCCAACTTGGAGTCAGAGTTGTAAAAGTTTATTTTATGCTTTACAATGGGCAAGTGTCCTTAGGGGCCCTGCAAGTTTATTGTTAGGCTGTACAGCTTGCAAGAGTCCTTTAAGGGACCTGCAACCTTAAAGGGGTAGAATTAAGGTTTTTATAGGAAAATCCATAGTAGAACCAGTGCCAATTATGCTAACTAGGTGATTAAGGGTGGGATTAAGGAGGAGTTAAGGTGGGGTCAGTGTTTAAAGGAACATGCATCTTTTTTAAAGCAATTGGGGTTAAGTAACTTGGTCAAGGTTACACAGCCAGGTGTTTCTGGGTGGGTGCTAAGTGTCTGAACCTGGATTTGATCCCCAGGTCATCCTGACACTGGGGCCAGTGCTCTTACTTGCTGTGTTACCTGGCCGCCCCAGGAACATATATTTTTAATGTAACTGTGCAGGCCTTTTGCCCATGATTCACTGGGAAAAAGCCTAAGAGGGGGCTACCTGGAGGTGTGGTTTTAGGCCTGAAATGTCACTAAGTCATCAAGTGGTCAAGGGCTGACTGAGAAGTGCCCAGTCTGCCACCCATCAGTGTCATGTTTGATAAGACTGATATCTGGGAACCAAGGGTCTTAAGGAGTTGACAAAGAGATAGGGTTCTGAAGGATTCATTGAGGCAGCCAAGGAGTCAACCTAGGGGGAGATAGTAGTTGCCTAAGCTGGAATGTTTATAGATACTTTTGTGAAGGATTCATAAGAATAGTTTGTTATTGTTCCAAGCTGAGATAGTTGTTGCTGGGCAGAGTTAATGCTCTGAAGCTAAGGGGAGGGTGGTGGGGAGTATGATTTTACAAACTGGTTTTACAGACTGATGTTACAAAGTCTTACAAATTGATGTTACAAACATAGATCCCAAGCACCCCATCATTACTGATGTTACAAATTGGTATTATAAATTGAGTTTACAAATTGATTTTTACAAACATAGATCCCAAGAACCCCATCAAGAGCACTGAATAGGACCTCTCCCAGGATCACACCACCTTGGAAGCACTGAAAATGTGCAGATCCTAAGAACTAGCTCTGCAAACAGCAGCATAAAAACAAAACAAAACAAAATACAAAAACAAACAAAAAACACCCTAAGCTTGTGACAGAGCCTCCCCACCCCCAGACAAGGAAAGCCCAACTTTAATACAATGTTAAAATTTAAGAAATAGGTTAGAAAAAATGAGCAAGCACAACAAAAAAAGACAAAAGAATTAGACTATAAAAAGCTAGCATGGTGGTAGGGAAGACCAAGACATAAACTAAGAAGACAATAATGTGAAAACAACCTTTAAAAAATGCTAACTAATGTGAGTCTAACAAGAATTCCTGGAAGATTAAAAGAAAGAGATATGAATAGCAGAGGAAAAGAATGGGAAAATAAATGAAAGTGATGCAAGAAAATTATGAAAATAGAATCAATAGCTTGATAAACGATGCATTAAAAATACTGAAGAGGGGCAGCAAGGTGGCACAGTGGATAGAGCACTGGCCTTGAAATCAGGAGGATCTGAGTTCAAATCCAGATTCAGACACTTGACACTTAACTAGTTGTATGACGTTGGACAAGTCACTTAACCCCAATTGTCCTGCCTTCCCCCACTCCAAAAAAGACAAAAAATATACCTTATTAAAAAAAAAAACCTGACCATGTGGTAAGAGGTAGAAAAATCTAGTGAAACTACTTAAAAAAACCAGAATTGGTCAAAAAGAAAAAAAAGTTATAAAAGGTCATTGAAGAAAAGCATTCCTTAAAAATTAGAATTGAACAAATGGAAGTTAATGACTCCATGAGACATCAAGGAACAACAAAACAAAGTCAAAAGAATGAAGAAAAATAAAATGTGAAATATCTCATTGGAAAAATAACTGACCTGGAATATAGATGGAAAACAGATAACTTATGAATTATTATAGTAGCTGAAAAACATGGTTAAAAAATAACCTAAACATCATATTTGAAGAAATAATCAAGGAAAGCTGTCCCTATATCTTAGATCCAGAAATAGAAATTGGAAAAATCCACCTATCACCTCCCAAAAGAGTTCCCCAAACGAACATTCTCAGCAATATTATAGCCCAATTCCAGAACACCAAGGTCAAAGAGAAAATGTTTCAAGCAGCCAGAAAAAAAAACAATTTAAATATGTGAAGCCACAATAAGGATGAAAAAAGATTTAATGGTTTCCACATTAAATGAATGGAGAGCTTGGAATATAACATTCTGGAAGGCATAAGAGCTAGACTATAACTCATAAGAACTTTATCATTATTGGGGTGATAAAAAAAGAGTTCATATAGAAAAAGGACATGGGAGTGAATAGATTATTTTGGAATGATCTCAAAAAAAATGAAATGGGGAGAAAAAAGGATGCACTGGGAGAAAGGGACAGGAGGAGGTAGAATGGGAAAAGTTCCTTGCATAAAAGAGATATGAAAGGAAGAGTTTTTCCAAAGACCAGAAAATGGTGGGGTGGTGGTGGCAGTCCTTGAATTTCATCCTCACTGAAATTAGTTCAAAGACAAAAGAGGATCTATCTCTATCTATACATATGTGCATATACATACATACACATACACACCCAAATAATATACAGAAATCTAACATAGTGAATAAGGAAGTAGGAGGAGAAGGGGATAAGAGAAAGGGGGGGATAGATTAAAGGAGGTAGTGGTATTGGTGCTCAACTGTGGAAGACTTAGCTTCTCTGATCAATACAGTTATCAAAGACAATAGCAAAGGACCCATCATGAAAAATGCTAACCACCTCCAGAGGGAAAAGTGATGAACTCAGTGCAAATTGAAATATATTTTTTCTTTATTTTTTCTTGCTTTTTTTGAAATTTGAATAATTGAATAATTGATTTCATATTGCTTGCCTTTTTGGTGGGTGGGGGAAGATTTGGGAGGGAGGAAGAAAATTTGGTATTCAAAATTTAAAAATAAAAGGAGGTTGAAAAAATAAATAATACATTTGAGAACAAACAAAAAGAATGGTAGAACAGTTATTTCAAGAGAAAAGACTAGAATTCTAATTTTTCTCCCCAACTTGAAAGCAGAGGCACTTGATATGATACAAAGTTATTTACTCAAATAAATCACAGGGGAACCTAAAGATTTAGCAAACAACATTGCAAGCTTCCTCTCAGACACAAGCCTTATCCTACTTAACAGAAGACAAGTATCTTCCCCAAAACTGAAAATATCAGGGTCTACTTTGAATATAACAATAGCTAACATTTATATAGTGCTTCAAGTTTTGCAAAATACTTTACAAATATTAAATCATTTTATTCTCAAAATAATTGTTGTTATTCTCTCTACTTCACAAATGAGGAATTTGAGGTATATAGAGATTAAATGAATTGCCCTGGGTCACATACAGCTAGTATATCTGAGGCTAGATTTGAGCTCAGTCTTTTCAAGACCATAGGATCAACACTCTTTCCACCTATCTACTACCCAAATAAGCCAATTACATGTTTACACAATTTATACAAAGCATTCATATCTTATTTCACTTAAAAAAAATCTGTCTTAAAAAGTGTTTCATTATGCTTAAAAAGTTATAAAAGTGTGCATATCCTTTTCACTATTTGGTTTGTATTTCAAAGAGATCAAAGAACAGGGAAAGGTTCCTATTTGTATAAAAATAATGAAAGCAGCTTAAAAAAAATAAGGGGATACCCATAAATTGGGGAATGGCTGAACAAGTTGTGAGATGTGGTATATGGTTCTCATGGAATACTGTTCTGCTATAAGAAATGGTGAACCACATGGTTTCAGAAAACCTATGAAGATTTATATGAACTCATATTAAGTATAATGAGAAGAACCAAGAGAGCATTTCAAACAGTAACAGCAATATTGTAGTGATAATCAACTATGAAAGACTTAGCTACTCTGATCAAGACAAAGACCCAAGACAATTCCAAAAGTCTCATGATGAAAAGAACTATACTTTAAAAGGAAAATAAAGCTTAATTTTTCTTGTTTTATTTTTTGTCAGTTTTCTTTTGCAACATTGCTAATATGGATTTTTTTTTTTGCTTTACTTCACATGTATCATCAATATCAAATTGCTCAGCTTCTCAAGGAGGGTGGAGGGGTAGGACGGGGAAGAAAATTTGGAAATCAAAATAAAAAATGATTATTTTTTTTACATGTAGTTGAGAAATATTTAATGAAATAAGTAAAAATGATGCTTGGAAGATGAGTGGGACTAAGGAAATTGGGATCTCATTTTTCAGGAAAACAAAGTACAGATACTTAAGGCAATAAGAAAAACACACCCAGATGACAAATGGGACTATCATTTTTTTGTTCCAAATTTTTATCATTAAAACATTTTTAAAATAATTTAGTATTTTTTTTCTTACTGGATCCTCCAGTCTTGCAAAGATTGGAAGTGCAAGGGCTAGACATCACTCAATCCTGCTACTAACTGGCATGGTAAATTTTACCTGCTCCATTTCCAACCTGAGCTGGTTTGTTAAACTTAGTAGGGACACCAGATCAATATAGTCCCACTGCAGCTCAGAACTACAACATTCCAAAGAAATAAATATCTCAGCCTCTCTACTAGCTGAGATCGCAGCCACAAACCACCCCTGCCCTCCCCACCCCCCAACTTATGAGTCTTTCTTTGCGGTAACTAGCTTCCCTGGGGTATAATTCCAGTATTGGGACTTATAAATATATGAATAATTTATCTTTTCTGTATGAATTTTAATTTTTTTCAAGAATGGTTAGACTGATTCATATAATAAAATGTGTCGTCATCATCATTATCATAGTAAGCATTTATACAGTGCTTTAAGGTTTGCAAAATGTTTTTATAGATGAGGAAAATGAAACTGAGAGAAGTGATATGAGTTGCCCATGGTCAAATAGTTAACCAGTGTCTGAGTCAGGATTTGAATGCAGATTTTCTAGACTTAAATTCCATCTCTCTACCTCCTACTCTAATTAGTTACATTGATATTTAATGATAGAAGTTTATCTTCTCAGGATCCCCCCACATTGCAAAATCGCATAATTTAATATATGGATTAATTTGATGTGTATGAGATAATATTTCAGAGACTTCTTTTTTAAAGTAGCAGTTCTAATTTCATCATCCTTTCAAGGGACTCTTCAGATGACTTTTGATAATTTGCATTACTTTTCATTTCTTCTTCCAAAACATGCTCAAATCTCTTCAATACTTCTACCTTTGTGGGAATTACTTTCTAATCTTACTCTGTATCAATAATCTATAGGTTTTTAGATGTTAAACCTTTGGATCTGCTTAAGCAGATATTTTCTTCAGTCTATGCCTTTCCTACAATTACATTTCTATGAATTTTATTCATGCAAAATGCCTGATGAAATAATTTGAGGTTCTCTACTTTCTATTTTTAATCTGTCCTTTCTCATATCTTATATATTTTCTCCTTCATATCCAAAGACATGAAAAAATATCCATTAATATTTTGATATATACCCTTAGTAATTTGATTCATAAAGTGCTAAATTTATAATTTAGATAATATATAATTTTCACTGTTTTGGTGTGACCCAAACACAACTATTAAATATCTTTCCAATTATTTAGGCTTCCTTAACTATAGTGAAAACTGTAGAGAAGCTGTATTTCCCTAAGTTTGATATTTGTCATAATAAATACATAACTTCCAAATATTTAATGCATTTTGTTCTCAATATAAATAGAAATTCCCTTCCTCTCAACTTTTAATAACATAAAAATGGTGATGATTATTGTGCGTAATTTTTGTAACCTACTTTGATGAAGTAATTATTGCAATTGTTTTGTTTTTTTAATAATTCTCTAAGTAAAATCATGCTATAGATTAATAGATATACTTTTGCTTCCTCTTTGCCTATGATTATTCCTTTAATTTCCTTTCCATATTACTAAAGCAAGAATTTCTAGTACTATCAATTGTTACTGGAAATGGTAGATATCTTTGCTTCAGCCCTAATGTTAGTGGGAAAATTTGTAGTGTTTCCCCATTACAATTTATATTAGTTCTTGCTTTTTATCATACTAAGAGAAGGCCATTTCATTCTATTTTGTGTGTTTATTTTTATTTGGGTTTTTTTTAGCATTTTAAACATAAATGAATGCAATGTATTGGCAATTAGTTTTTCTCCATATTGCTATGTGACTTTTTGTGTTAAGATTAATTAGTTGTGAGGAATTTTATTAATGTGATCTATTTCTTTATACACTGAAGAATTCTTATATTACTGCTAGAAATGGTCTTAATAATTGTGAAATATTATTGTAATAAGTCTAACACTATTTCATATGTTTTATATTAATATTTTTCACTTAACTTCTTTGTAATTCAGTAAATTCAATTCAATTTAATTCAACCATTATTTATAAAGCCTCTACTATGTCTTACTCCATTCTTACACTCAGTTATTGTTAGGACAATATTTTGTTATCCTCAAAGAGCAGCAAAATAATTGTTTTATTAATTCTGGCTCTATTATTACTTGTATATTAGGCTTCTCATTTCATAAAGTATAAAGTGTTCTTTTTCTGTTTTATCCCTTCATACTTTTGTTATCAGAACCATGTTCCTCTCATAGGGAATATTTTATTACATTTTTTTTCACTTTGGAGAACCAGTTGGCATAATTATTCTTTAATCTATTTGAAGTAAAGTTTTCTTTGGAACTTAATTTATGGTTTGTTCATTTTCTCATTCTGATGTTGTAGTGTATAGATCTTCTGTTTTCTATTTTGTTAATTCTTGCATTTTATGTTTTTATATATTTCAAAGCATTGTATTTGTTTTCATAATTGTTAGCAACTAATTGGTTTATAGAGACCTCTGTTTCTTCCAGATTTTTCTTATGTGTCTTATTGTGTCTCTGTGCTCTATATTCTATTTGTAATAATTCTCCTTCTCATAGTTCCACTGATTTTTAAAGATTTTCTAGTTTTTATTCTAAGTTGCCAATTCTTGTTTGACTCTTCAAATTCTTATTCCTGAATTCTAATTTTCTTCATTGTATCATTCTTTATTTTTCAAAGCTTCATAATCCTCCTGGGAATTCTAGTTGTATTTTTCCCATTTGTGGATTTCTCTTTGCTTTTTTAAATTCCATAGTATTTATATATTCTTTTAGGAAAACACATTTCTTAAGATTATGATGATTCTTAAGATACTAAATTTTAATTTTCCCCTGCAGGGTGTTTCTTCTCTCTCTCTCTCTCTCTCTCTCTCTCTCTCTCTCTCTCTCTCTCTCTCTCTCTCTCTCTCTCTCTCTGTCTCTCTCTCTGTCTCTGTCTCTCTCTGT
>NW_027187341.1:3729384-3768839 GCF_028583685.1 Petaurus breviceps papuanus | reverse complement strand
TCTCTCTCTCTCTCTCTCTCTCCCTCTCTCTGTCTGTCTTTCTCTCTGTCTCTGTCTCTCTCTGTGTCTCTCTGTCTCTGTGTCTCTCTGTCTGTCTCCCTCCCTCCCTCCCCAAAGTCCTTTCACTTGATTTACCAATTGTTCTCACTTTTATGTCATGAAGTAGAACGGAGCTTAAAAACAACCACTCACTTATTCATCTTACTGGAAATCCTTAAAATGGTCCCAAACTCTTGATTCAATAATCAATTTGAGAATTTTACAAAGGATCACCATTTAATTTATCAGTGTATGATTTTTGCTATCTACCATTGTTTCAATTTTGAAAAAGTAGGACATTGGGGAAATATGTTTAATATGATTGTTCATGTATAGCATGTATAAAATTATAAAATTTCTCTCATCTTGGGGAGGGAAAATTGGTACTCAAAATATTATAAAAGTGAACGGTGAAAACTATCTTTATATGTAATTGGAAAAAATAAAATACTATTAAGTGGGAAAATTTTTAAATAAAGTACAAGATAAAAGAAAAATAGGACATGTTCTCAACTCCACATATATCAAAATCGCTGCAACTTGACTACTAGAAATATTGGGGCTCCATTTGCAAGTTCTTTAAGCATGCTAAGTGGTAATTCTAGTTGATCTGAAGATCTGAAAACATAGTTACATTACTAAAGCATCAATTATAATGAGAAAAACGTCCCATTTCTCTTAGGCTTCTCTATGATTGTTTCTTCTAAAATTTCAAATTTGAGAAATTTTTTGTATCAAGAGGATAGAAGCAGAAATATAAAGAATTCTACGAAAATCTGTCAAAATAAAATTAATTCCCATTACTAATTAGGTAAACCTTTTTCCATTAAAATGATCATGTAATAAACCATATTCCTCAGCTAAATTCTAAACCAATGAGGTATTAATCTATTTACCTCAATTTTAAATTATTTAGCATATTCTTTCTCTAATACTCTACACTTATTTATATTCATTCTTACAGCTGTACCTCAGTGGTCTTATCTCGCTAAATAAATTTCAAACTGCTGAAGGTCACTAGTTTTATATTCTCTGGCTCAGTTCTGTTTCCTATGAATGGATTGAAGTATAGGTCATCTATTTCCCATCAAATTGATGAGGATATTTTAAAAACATTTATTCTAGTTTGGATGGCAACTTTGAAGAGTGGTGCAATTGGTGTCACTGCTGGTGAAGGCAACACCTTCCATTTCAATAAGCATGGGTTTTGATGCAAGAGATTCCTTTTCCTTAAACTTGATCCTATTGTATTATAAGGTGATCATTTGGCTGGGTTGTATTAAGGAATCACCTTCCTCAGAACTTCTATATATGTGGTTCTTGAAGAGAAGGTTGCTGAAGAGTTCTTAGAAACTGTTAGCAAAATCTTTTGGCACCTGTTACCTAAGGGAGGTTAGTGTAAGAGAGGCAGTATGTTGTTTTAAAATGGCAGTTCAGGCAGCTTGAAGCAAGACAATAGATTTCCTGCTGTTTTCAAAACCCCTCAAAAATATTCACTCAAATAGGGGGAAAAAAGTTGCCTTGGCAACGAAGGACAATCCATTCTGTTTTACCCAGCCAGTCTCTTATTCAGTGACCCCTCTTTAATTGAGGGAGGAGGCAAGAACAAAAGAACCAAAGAAACTGAGCAGCTGGACAGGAGCATGGAAGAGTCTACTGTGACAAAGAAATCCAATATAGGGTTTCAAATCTTTAAACCAGATCTTAACTAGTCCTTATTTTCACTAATTGATTCTTTCTGGCCTGGTGTTACTAGCTCCTAAAGCACAGACTCCTATGTTCATTTTACTTGCTCTTTTTCACTTTCTAAGGACATGAGTTACATATATATTTTAAATAGGCCCAACCCATTCCAGGAAACATTTATTATTGAGATTTTTAAAAGTTAACCTCCCCTACCAAGGAACTGGCCAAAAAATAATTGAATGTCTGTCCTTTGTAGTGTTCCTTCTTTTCTTTTTTTATCTCTTTATATATTTTTATTTTTTAACATAACATTATTTAGGTTTTTTCCAATTATATGTAAAGATAGCATCAAATTTCACTTTTATAAGTTATAAAAACTTCCAAAGTTTTTTTTTACTTCATTCTTTTCCTCTCCCCCCCAAAGGAGGCAAACAATCTGATATAGGTTACATATACATATATGATCATATTAAACATGTTTCCACATTTGTCATGTTGTGAAAAAAAATCAGAACAAAAGGGAGAAAAACTTAGGAAAGAAAAAAAAAGAGAAAAATGTTGAAAATTGTATGCTTCAATCTATGTTCAGACTCCATAGTTCTTTTTCTGAATTCCATCAGGACCTTAGCCTAAAAGGGCCAGGGTTTCCCACTGCATCCTGGATCATCTCAAGTGATCCTAATGATTATCTGACCACTGGACCCAGGTTACTCTGGAGGAGAAAGTGAGACTGATGACTTTGCATAGCCTTCCCTCATTCAAATCAAAGTTAACTGAAAGCCATGTCCTCATCTCCCTTATGTCATGCTCCTTTTTGAGAATGATGGACAAACACAACAACAGTCAGAATGTCTATTTTCAATCATGAGTCTTTTGGGATCATCTAAAATCATTGCGTTGCTGAGAAGAGCTAAATCTATCCAAACTGATCACTGCATCATGTTGCTGTTACTCTGCACAATGTTCTCCTGGTTCTGCTCACCTCACTTAGCATCAATCCATGCAAGACTTTCCAGGTTTTTCTGAAATCTGCCTGCTTGTCATTTCTTATGGGACAACAGTATTCCATTACCTTCATATATCACAACTTGTTGAGTCATTCTTCAATTAATGGGCATTCCATCAATTTCCAATTCTTTGCCACCAAAAAGGAGCTGTTATGATTATTGTTATACATGTGGGTTCTTTTCCTTTTTTTTTAATGATCTCTTTGGGATACAGACTTGGTAGTGTTATTGCTGGATCAAAAGGTATGCAGAAAGCCCTTTGGGCATAGTTCCAAATTGCAGTTCATAATGGTTGGATCATTTCATAAGTCCACCAACAGTGCATTAATGTTCCAATTTTTCCACATTCTCTCCAACATTTATATGGTCATATTGGTCAATGTGACAGGTTGCAGGTGGTACCTCAGAGTTGTTTTAATTTGCAATTCTCTAATCAATAGTTATCTAGAGCATTTTTAATATATACATAGCTTTAATTCCTTCATCTGAAAATTACTGTTTTATATTCTTTGACTGATAACCAATTGGGGAATGCCATATATTCTTATAAATTTGATTCAGTTCTCTATAAGTTTTAGAAATGAGGTCTTTATAAGGGACACTGACTTTAAAGATTGTTTTCTAGCATTTTGCTTTCCTTCTAATCTTGGTTGCATTGGCTTTGTGAAAAAATACCTTTAATTTAATGTCACCAAAATGATCCATTTTACATTTCATAATGTTCTATCTTCTGTTTGGTCATAAATTCTTCCATTCTCCATAGATCTGTCAGGTAACTAGTCCTTTCTCTACTAATTTGTTTATGGTATCACCCTTTATCTCTAAATATTGCAACCTGAGTTGACCTTAAGTTGGCATATGATCTAAGATGTCATTTTTAAAAATTGCTTCTCTAAGATTCTCTAAGTAGACTATCATATCATCTGTAAAAAAAAAAAAGGATAGCTTTGTTTCCTCATTGTCTATTCTAATTCCTTCAGTTTCTTTTTCTTCTCTTACTGCTAAAGTTAACATTTCTAGTACAATATTGAATAATAGTGTTGATAATGGACATTCTTGTTTTTACACTGACCTTACTGGGAAAGCTCCTAGCTTATCCCTATTGCATATAATACTTGGTAGATGGTTTTAAGATAGATCCTACTGATTATTTAAAAAAAAAAACTCCATTTACTCCTATGCTCTCTAAAGTTTTAATGGGAATGGGTGCTTTATTTTTTCAAAAGCTTTTTTCTGCCTCTATTGGGATAATCGTATGATTTCTGTTAGTTTTGTTATTGATATGGTCAATATGGTGATAGTTTTCCTCATATTGAACCAGCCTATATTCCTGGTATAAATCCCACCTGGTCATAGTATATTTTCCTAGTAATAAACTGTTGTACTCTTTTGCTAATATTTTATTTAAAATTTTTGCGTCAATGTTCATTAGAAAAATTGGTCTACAAGTTACTTTTTCAGTTTTTACTCTTCTTGGTTTAGGTATAGAAACATATTTATGTCATAAAAAGAATTTTCTAGGACTCCTTTTTTTGTTTTTCCAAATAGTTTATATGGTACTAGAATTAACTATTCTTTTTTTTTTTAAAGCAATCAGGGTTAAGTAACTTGCTCAAGGTTACACGGCCAGTTATTTCTGGGTGTGGTGCTGAGTATCTGAGGCCGGATTTGATCCAGGTCTTCTCAACACTGGAGCCGGTGCTCTTACTCCCTGAGCCACCTGGATACCCCTAAGCAATTGGAGTTAAGTAACTTGCTCAAGGTTACATGGCCAGGTGTTTCTGGGTGGGTGCTAAGTATCTGAGCCCGGGATTCGATCTCCTGGTCTTCTCAACACTGGAACTGGTGCTCTTACTCGCTGTGCTATCTGGCCACCCCTAGAAGTGACTATTCTTAAAATGTTTGGTAGATTTCACTTATAAATCCATTCAACCCTGAAGATCATTTCTTAGAGAGTTCATTGATAGCATGTTCAATTTAAGTAGTTTATTTTGTCCTCTGTTAATCTGGGCAATTTATATTTTTATAAATATTTATCCATTTCACTTAGATTGTCAGAGTTATTGGTATGCAGTTGGGCAAAATAGCACCTAATTGCTATTTTAATTTTCTCTTCATTGGTGGTGAATTCACCTTCTTCATTTTTGACACTGGTAATTTGGTTTTCTTCTTTTTTGTTTTTTGGAGGGAGGAAGGCAGGGCAATTGGGGTTAAGTGATTTGCCCAAGGTCACATGACTAGTAAGAATTAAATGTCTGAGATCGGATTTGAACTCAGGTCCTCCTGACTCCAGGGCCAGTGTTCTATTCACTGTGCCACCTAGCCACTCCTCTCTTTTTTTTCTTAATCAGATTAACCAAAGATTTGTATATTTTGGTTTTTTTTTTAATAAAACCAGCTTAGTTTTATTTGTTAGTTCAATAGTTTTATCTTTAATTTTATTAATGCCTCCTTTGATTTTCAGAATTTCTAATTTTTTGTATTTAATTGGCAATTTTTAATTTGTTCTTTTTCTTTTTTTAACTTTTTTGTTGCAATTCATAGATTTCCTCTTTATTTTTTAAGGTAATCATTTAGAGATATAAAATTTTCTCTAAGTGCTGCACTGGCTGCATCCCATAAGTTTTGGTATATTGTCTCATTACTTCCATTCTTTTAATGAAATTAAATCAATTTGTTCTTTCACCCACTCATAATGCAGGTTAGATAATTTAGTTTTAAATTAATTTTAGTCTATCCTTTGCCCTTTATTACATGTAATTTTTATTGCATCATGATCTGAAAATTATACATTTAATATTTCTACCTTTCTGCATTGGATATTGAGGTTTTTAAAGTCCTAATGCACGGTAAATTTTTGTGTAGTTGTCATGTACCAATGAGAAAAAAAAAGTATATTCCTTTCTATCTCCATTCAGTTTTCTCCATAGGTCTATCATATCTAACTCACCATCTCAACTTCTTTAATTTTTATTTTGTAGTTAGATTTATCAAGTTCTCAGAGGGGGAGGATGAAGTCCCTCACTAGTATAGTTGTGTTGTGTCTTCCTATAATTCACTTAACTTCTTTTCTAAGAATTTAGATGCCATACCACTTAGTGGAGATTATATATGTATGTGTGTGTGTATGTATTCATATTGATATTATTTCATTATCTATGATATCTTTTAGCAAAACGTAATTTTCTTCTTTATCTCTTTAAATATTTTTATTTTTGCTTTCTCTGAGATAAGGATCTATATCCCTGCTTTTTTTTAAACTTCAGCTGAAGCATAAAATGTTTGTTCCAGACTTTTGCTTTTTCTCTGAGTATGTCTCTGCTTCAAATGTATCTCTTTTAAACAACATATTATAGGATTTTTTATTTTTAATCCACTCTGCTATCTGCTTCCATTTTATGGAAGAATTCATCCCATTCACATTCACAGTTATGATTACTGTTTCTTTTTCACCATCCTATTCCCTCTCCCCTTTATAATTTTCTCTCTCCTTTCACACTTTCCCTCTTCCTCAGTGTTTTGCTTCTGACTACCACCACTCTCAATCTGCCCTCCCTTCTATCAGCCACCTTCCCTTTAATTCCCCTTTCTCTTCCTATATCACTATCAGATCAAATAAGTTTCTATACCCTTCTGAATGTGTATGTCATTCCTTCTTTGAGCCAAATCTGATGAGAATAAGGTTTAAACAATGCTCACCCCCTCCTTTCTTTCCCTCTACTGTAAAAGATTTTTTGTGCCTATTCATGTGATGTAATTTACCCTCCTTTTTTACACTCCATACATTTTCTTATATCATCACATCAAAGTCAATTTATACCCATGTCCTCTATGTTTATATATACCCCTTCCAACTATCATAATAGAGATAAAGTACTCAAGGGTAACAAGCATGATTTTCCAGTGTAGGGATGTAAAGTTTAACCTTATTGAATAGCATGTTATTGTAGTTGCTTTGTGATTCTCTTGGGTTTTGTATTTGAAGATCAATTTTTTTTTTCCTTTTTGGAGGGGTGAAAGTAGGGCAATTGGGGTTAAGTGACTTGCCCAAGGTCACACGGCTAGTTTTTGTGTTACGTGTCTGAGGCCAGATTTGAATTCAGGTCCTCCTGATTCCAGGGCTGGTGCTCTATTCACTGTGCCACCTAGCCACCCCTGAAGATCAAAATTTTTCCTCAGTTTTCGTCTTTCATCAGGAATGGTTGAAAGCCCCCTATTTCATTAAACTTTTATCTTTTCTCCAGAAATATTATGCTCAATTTTACTTGCTAGTTGATTTCTGTTGTATTCCAAGTTCCTAGGCCTTCCAGAACAGCATATCCCAAGACATCTAATCTTTTAATGTAGAAGATGCTAAGTCCTGTGCAATCCTGCCTGTGGTTGCATGATATTTTAATTGTTTCTTTCTGATGGTTTGCAGTCTTTTCTCCTTGACCTGATAATTCTGGAATTTGGCTACAATATTCCTTGGAATTTTCATTTTGAGATCTCTTTCAGAAGGTGATGGGTAGATTCTTTCAATGACTATTTTGCATTCTGGTTCTAGGATAGCAGGGCAAATTTCCTTGATATTTTCTTGAAAGATGTTCAGACTCTTTTTTTCATCACAGCTTTTAGGTAATCTAATAATTCTTAAATTATGTCTCCTGGATCTATTTTCCAAGTCAGTTGTTTTTCTAAAGAGGCATTTTACATTTTGTTCTATTTTTAATTATTTTGATTTTGTTTGACTGATTCTTGATGTCTCATAAATTGATTAGCTTCCACTTGTCCAATTCTAACTTTTAAGGAATTGTTTTCTTCATTTAGCTTTTGCACCTCCTTTTTCATTTAGCTAATTCTACTTTTCAGGGAGTTGTTTTATTCAGTGAATTTTCCCCTCATCTGGCCAATTGTAATTTTTTAAGAAATTGTTTTCTTCGATCAGTTTTTTTTTCCTTTATTGTCCAAGTTCTCGACATTCTTATTTATTTATTTATTCATATTTCTCATTTCTTTTTCCAATTTTTCTTCTACCTCTTTTATTTAACTTTTATAATTTATGAACTTTTCCAAGAAGAACTTCTAGGCTTCAGACAACTTCATATTCTCCTTTGAGGTTTTGCATATAGGCATATAGGCATGTTTCTGTTTTGATCTTCTCTGTCACCATACTAGCCTTCTGTGGTCAAGGTTTTCTCTTTTTTTTTTTTTTTTTTGCTTCTTGCTTACATATATATGTATGCATGTGTATATACATACTCACACATATATGTATTATTTTATGGCTTTCCAAGTTGAGTTCTGCTCCTGGGGCACAGAGGGCACTGTCCCAAGCTTACTGTGCTGGGGGCCAAGGGCCTGGTCACTGGCTTTGTGTGCTGGGGGCTCACTTGCTGGTGGCTTATTCACTGCTTTGGGGTGACCTGGCCTAGTTGCTCCTGTTGTTGCCTGGTTTCCTGGACTAGCAATCTGCCTTGTGCACTGGAGCTGAAGGTCTCACAGCTGGCCTCCTCTGATACTTGCCTACTAAGCCAGGACTGAGGGGCCTTAGTTGCTGATCTGTGCTGTGGATAAGAGCCTCCCAGTGGCTTTCCTAGATACTGTCTGCTCCAAATTGCACTACCCTTTTACCAAAGTGAGACAGACTTTTCCTGAAGTCCTTCTAAGTTTTCTTAAGCTGGAAAATTGTTTCACTCCATCTTTTTTGTTGGTTCTATCAATCAAGAATCCAGTGATTTAACATTGTTTCCAAGGGAAACTGGGGAAAGCTTAGGCATCTTCCTGGACTCTTTCCACCATCTTGGATCTACTGCCCTCCGTAGTGTATCTATAAAAACAATATCATTTTTTTTCACAACTATTGGTGATTTCAGAAGAACTAGGGAATAAGAGAAATGAGAGAAGTTGCAAGATTTTGCAGATTAGAGTAATGGTAAATTTAATATCTAGTTACCGTTTCTGAGATCAAATTTTTGTCTCAAATCCACACGATATGATGACTGAAAAGATACTTTATTTGAAAAACTCTGAGAAATTATCTTGTTTTTTTCTGTCAATTAGGAATGGACCCTAGAATGTCTGTCTTTGCCATGTCCTTCATTCTTGAAGGCAATTTCACAAACTATTTTATTTATGCATTCATTCATTTATTCATTCTTGGTTTTCTACATTCATTAAACATGCATTACTTAAATACGTACTATATTCAGGCTGGATTGAGAGAGGAGTACATTTTAGGCATGGGGCACAGTTAGTGACACAAAGGTAGGAGATGAATTGTCATAAAATAAGAGGAGAAAGTATATCAGTTTGACTGGAACATATAACTCTTGAGGGAGATTCATATGAAGTTGGTCCATAGAGATTGGATTCTTATTATTAAAGGCTTTTAAAGCCAAAAGAGGCATTCATATTTTATATATAAGGAACTCCTGAACATTTTTGTCACAAAAGAGTGACATGGTCAGGATTGTGGTTTAAGAATATCTCCTTGGAAACTATGTGGAAAATGAATTGGAGGGTTGAGAGAATTGGGGAAGAGAGCCCATTAGGAGGTTTATTGCAATAGTCTGGGTAAAAATTCATTACATTGGATCATAGGATTAAGAGCTGAAAGAGACCTTCCAATATTTAGCACATGAGGAAAATGAATGTCAGGATAAAAAACCTGACCATTGTCATCAGGTAAAAAAGTAGAACCAATCTTCCAACCCAAGTCTTTTGATCCTAGCTCCAGTGTTCTATTTCTGCTAAAGATATACAACTACCTTTGTTTATAGACTTTCTGAGAATAGAACTAAAATAAATGGATCCATTTTAATATAATTTGGAATAACTTCTGTTTGCCACCAGGTGACTTCTATTCACAAAGTGATCAGGAGCTTCTGGACTTCATTTAGAGACTTCTAGCAGGCAGACTCCACCAGGATTCAAAGCCTACTGGAACTTTCAATTCATCAAATGGGACAGAATTTCAGAACACTTTTTAAAAATGTACTTTGGGCTTCCCTGACATGCCTAATACTGATTGTGATGATTTTGGGGGGGGGGGGACTCTGAAAGTCATTTCTATCTTTGCCCATGGCTTATTTGCATGTATCTATTGCTATGTTACTATTCACTCCATTTGTTTCCAGCTCTTCTTACATTTTTTTCTATGCACATAGCTAATCTTATTCACCGCTATTATATACAAGGTAATATGTTCTACTAATATGGTTTCAGATCATATCATGAAAAGTGTGTGACTGTTTTTCCCCTAAAGGTGAAGATGACACTTTCTAATTGTCCAATCTTTTTCTATAGTTACAGTATCTCTATCAGGCAATAAAGAGGTAACAGAAGTAATATGGTGTAATGGTGGAAATGACATCTGGAAGAAGAGTATTTGAGTTTTGCCATATTAGCTTCTTGACCAATCAGCAAAGCAATAGTATCTCCTACCCTCACTTTCCAACTTCTGAAAACTTTCTTAGTTCTAGAAAGGTTGTCATCTGCCTCTGAAAAGTCCCCACAATGAGGAAATTATGGGAAATGTATCTATTAGGCAATACAATTGAAATCAGCATGAAATGTTGATTGTTTTTTGCCTTTATAATTTATCAAAAATTTAGTTAACTTTATTACAATTTTTTTTCCTTTCAGCATAGGATAACAAATACAAAATAGTCATTCAAAATCAGTTGACTGAGTCAGTTTCTTTTCTTTCTTCCTTTTTTTTTAGCTTTTTGGAGAGGGGAAAGGCAGGCAATTGGGGTTAAGTGACTTGCCAAAGGTCACACAGCTAGTAAGTGTTAAGTGTCTGAGGCCAGATTTGAACTCAGGTCCTCCTGACTCCAGGGCCAGTACTCTATTCACTACACCACCTAGCCACCCCTTTCTTTCTTTCTTCAATTAGAAAGCTAGTAGGTACTTGAGGCTGAATTTGAACTCATTTCTTCCTGACTCTAAGACCAGTGAACTATCAATTGCATCACCTAGCTGCCCCCAAGTCAGTTTCTTTCCCATTAAGGAAAATCCTTTTCTAGACCATGCCCATTGTCATAATATAACTTATCTTACCAAATGATGAGTTATATCCAAAGATAGCAATATTTTTTTTCCTGCCACTATGGTTGATAAACTGCTGACAGTGACCTTTTAGTAACAGTAGAAAATAGAGGTGGCACAAAATTATAAGCCAACCTATTCCTTAACATAATTCTAGACGAGCTTCTTAAATGGATAGGACATTGGCACAGTAAGTATGGGATGGGCTCACAAAGAACAAACCATTTTATGATTAGTTTAGTTCCCTTTTTGATACTAGAATAGATTCAGGAATATGCAAGGTGTGTGTATTTTACTAAAGAATTTGAAAAAAATCATGGCCTTTTTATGGTTCAGGGAGAGAGATATGTAAATTGGAGAAATATTGAGAAGATGTAGAAGAATAAGATAAGAAGGAATAAAAGATAGATAACATATAGTTAGAATTTATTAAGGGTCCACTCTAGAAACCCAAATAAAAGAATGCAAGACAGTTCCTGCCCTGAAGAAGCATATAATTTAATGCAAGAAGACAAAACATAAAGGTAATATGTAGGGGGGTGAGATAGTGCTAGAAATATCTTGCTCACAAACAACAAGATAAGGGGAAGGGAATAAACATTTATATAGCACATACTGTGTTTCAGGCATGGAACAAAGTGCTTTAAAGTTAATATTTCATTGATTTGATCCTCACAACATCTCTGTCAGGTAGTGGCTATTAGCATTTTTATTTTTACAGCTGAAGAAAAATGAGGCAAACACAGGTCAATTGACATATTTACAGTCACATACTTACTGTCAAAAGCAAGATTTGAATTCAGGTTTTCTTGACTTCAGGCCCAGCACTCTATCCACATAACCACCTAGCTGACTAGCCACCTAGCAGGATAAGGCAAAAGCTTACCTCTCAAAGCCCAAGATTATTCAAAAGTGCTGAAGGCCATTTTTTTAGTTGAAGGGAGGGGAGATGATGTCCTAAGTGAAGCTGCCTATGTCTGAGAGAGACATAACGTTAAGCAGATTCAGAAACAGTTGGATGATCAGAACCAGAAAGGCAACACTTTTTTTTAAATCAATGAAGGTCTTGAGTGAATTGTCATAGAGCTATTTCCTTGACCTATCACATTAAAAAAAATTAGCAGTTACCTGGATGATGGTACAGATAACACTGGTTATAGAATTAAGAATAATAATTAACATCCTTGGTGATAGAATCAACATCTAGAAAATATTGATTATTTGGATGCAGATTTAATATAACATGAAATTTAAAGTAAATTAATTAAGTTGGGTTTTTAAAAATAAATTGCACAACCTTCTATTGAGGGAGATGCAGCTGGAGAGTGGTTCATGAGAAACCATCTAAGAGTTTTAGTGTCTACAGAGCTCAGTATGAAGTAACAGTGTGAAGCCATAGCCAAAAACATAATGTGACCTAGGGTTCAACTATTAAAAGCAAAATGGCAGGAGAAAGGGAGCTGATACTCTATTATGTTTTGCCCTGGTCAGATTATATGTCATGCATCCTGAGGGTTAGTAGTAACTTCAGAGACTACCTAGTTCATCTCATACATGAGCACAAAGCTATTCCTTTACTTTCTTGACAAATGGTCATTGACTCTATTAGAAGACCTTCGGAGATGGGGGTAGCACATTCCATTTTTTTTTAGCTCTAATTATTATGTAAGTTTTCATTGAACCAAACTGAAATCTATGTCTCTGTAACATATATCCATTGTCACTAGTAAGATCCTCTGGATTCATCAGAAAAACTCTTCCATTTTCTTCAAAAACGTGAAAGGAGATAATGTATCCTATTAAAGCTAGAGGTTTCTCTTACTGAAACCTCACATCACATTAACTTTGGCTACAGCACACTATACTCTTATTGAACTGTTAGTCCACAAACTCCCCCATGAATTTTTTGATCGACTGCTGCCTCACTATGTCTTCTCATTCTTAGATCTTTCAAGAAATCATCTGGAGTAAGGGTGTGATGGTTAATGTTTAATGACTAACTGAAGAAAAAGGAAAAAAAAACAACTATCTATAACACACCTATAAGTTTTATCTGCATTATTAACTTTTTTGTAAGTCCAGGAAATCAAGCAAACAATAAATCAAGCCCCAGTTTGTAGCATTTTCCAATTTCCCAGGCATAAAGGCTCACACTGAACACTTAACAATCAGCCCCTTTCTCTTTGGGTAGAGTTTGGATTCCTCTTAATATTCTCTGTGTGTTCTTCCCTTGGGTATATGCCACATCTTAAAAAGTCCCTTCCATAGATGTGTTGCCAAGGCTTCTTTCTTTCATTGCAAAAGTGGATGAGTATGGATGTGGCAAATTCTACCTACTGGAAGATGCTGTCAGTGTTTTGGTTTGTTTTGCTGGTTTTCTTGTCATTTTAAGTCTGTCATCATGGAGGAACCTTTAAGTAGGGAGGGAAAGGTACATATTTGGAAATGAATTGGATGTAAATACAAAAGGTATTTAAATAAAGTGATGCCCAGAAGTAAACCCCAAACTCCAGATCTATATTGGGATTCTCTCATTCTTTGTTCTGGATAGAAGGCAGCCCCATGACTATATTTTATTTTTTGTGACTGTTATGTCACACTTTTGACTAAGTATTTACAAATTCACTAAAGCCCCCCAGGTATTTTTTCATATGAGTAATGCTCCCTAGCTATATGTCCTCCATTCTGTTACAGTTACTTTTCTGAGATTAATTTTAATGTTTACATTTATCATTATTAAATTTTGCATGGCTAGATTGGCCCATTGAGATACTCTGCCAAGACAAGACCTTTTTGGTATCATATTCTACTATCCAAGGTATTATACTTATACCCCCCAAATTTTTACATACACAAATTTTGCATACTCACTATTTACATTTTTCTCTCTGAAGTCTTCTCTATTGCAATATAGTTGAAAGTCACACTTCTCTCCTCAATTTTTAATGTCTCCAGTTTTAGTATTTTCCCTTATTAATAACACATTCTATCTTCTTTAATATTTTCATGTTTACCTGTCATGTATACCAACTAGATTACTGCATTATCAGCATCATTATTAAGTATTATTAAAATTATTAATTTCTAAAGGCCAAGTACTCTATTATTGGGATCACTGTGACTGGAGTCAAGAAAATATTGGTTCAAATCTAGTCTTAGATACTTACTAGTTGTATGTCCCTGGGCAAGTCACTTTACCTCTGTTTGTCTCAATTTCCTCATCTCTAAAGAGTGGACAATAATACCACCTATTTCTCAGGATTTTTGTGAGGATTAAATGAGATAATAATTGTAAAGTGCTTAACACACTTCCTGGTAATTAGTAAATGCTATGGCTGGTGAATAACAGGTGATACTTACATTGAAATATTTGAAATGGTGACCAAAACAGGGCCAAGGACAGAGGCCTATGGAATGCTATCAAAAGTCTTCTTGAAGGTTGGCATAACCAGTCTCTGGTTGTGGTCATTCAACCACTTACAAATCCACCTAAGCATTCTATTAGTTGTAGTTTTGGTCTCAAGAATAATGGGAGATTTGCAAATATCTTACAGAAACCTAAGTATATTAAAGCTACTATAGTATTCCTGGTTTACCAATTTTAAGACATCTCAAAAAGGAAAATTAACTTTCATCATTTCCATCTTCACTGACTTTTAGAACACTTTGTGAGTGTGTATGTGTTTGTGTGTGTGTATTCATACTATAAGTTCCTTGGAAATAATTCTTATTAACATTCATTTAAGATTAATTCATAAAAATATAACTGGGTATGTAATATTTAATCCCACTTTAATCACGTTTTAATGTTTCAGAAGTCTGTAGCATTTATTTTCAACATTACTATTAAGTACCTAGAGTGATGATTCCTTTTCTGAAATGGCCTCTGAGATATTACATATTTTCATGTTCACAAACTCATTCTAACTCTATAACTTACTCTGAAGATCTCACTCCACCTGCTCTGTGCTCTCTAAATCTTACAATGGCCTTTGGTCAAAAGCAATAAAATTTGACCCGACCTGAAATGAGAGTCTTTTTTCAATACTATAAAAAGCAATTAATTTCAAAGAATCATATAATCATGGAATTTTAGAGCTAGAAGGAATCTTAGGGATCAAGGACTTCCACTGAGGTCATTTGTCATTGGTATAGTAACTGACCATCTACCAAAAAAAAAAAAAAGAAAAAGCTTACCAGAAGCAAGACAGTATGATTCCCCAAATCAAAGTTATATTTCAGATAATGTCTATGAAAAATTCCATCTGCATTAAGCTGAAATTCATTTGATAGAAATTTTATGTAACTTAGACTTACTGCATCAATCACTCAGTCCATACATACAGTTAGTCCCTTTATCGTGAAAAAATAATTCTGTAAGATCAACTACAAAGATTGGTGCTTAGTTAACAATGACCCAATTGTACAAATTAGTTCCTGAATGCTAATGCATTGAAGTCTAGCCTCTCAGAAAATCTGTCCGATATATCAAAGAGCACAGAATCCTAGGAGACATGAAGCTATACTTTGACTACTTATGTCTTGAATCAAATAATGATTAAGTGATGATCTTGGTTCAAGTGGGAGATTGAATCATTGTAAATGTGTGTAACACTTGCTAATCTAAATACATAAAGTGTAGATGGAGAATTGAATGGGTGAATGTGGGAACCTGGGGAATTTGTTCTAATCTATGCTTTTGGATGTCCAAGACTAGTGATATAATTGTATAACATATCCTTAAAGAGCCTAACAGCTTCCCTATCCCTGTGCAATACAGATCCTTTTAAACATTTGTATGATAGACACATAATGGTTGTGATCATCCATTTCAGATAATTCTTTGTAAGGTGTCAAATCCTGCTGAAAAGGCATACCCTGGAGAAGTGACTTTTTTTTTTGCTTGGTTTGCACTTTGCTGACTTAGGGATTTACTGGAAGTTGTAATTGGCTCCTGTGATCGACAATGGAGAGAACATTTTTCAATGTGCTACGGCTCTTCTTTGTGGATTGATAAATGGGGTGAAATATGGTAGAATGCTGAGATAAAGTGGGTTAATAGAAAAGCAGTTTGGGATAATAACATATTAACTACTTGAACATGAGTCACTAGACCCAAATAGGAGATCTAGTTCTTCACTGTTTCACTTTGTGACCTTTGGAAACGTCTTTAAATTTCCTGGGTCAATCATTAAGCAAGACCAACAGACAAATTTATCCAATATATTATATTTAGCAAGAAAAATACAATGGACCATTTTGAATAGTAGCTGTAACCAGTGGCACCTTGATATCCAGGAAGAGTAAATCTAACTCCCTAAAGGATCTAACATGCCCCGCGGGGAGTCTATATTGATGTAAGGCATGGCATACTGCAAAGTGTGCAGAATTTGAAGATATAGGAGAGGCTTGGGTTCAAAGTATGCTTTTGATATTTACAATATTCACCACGGGCCCCCTTTCTGTACCTTGGTGACCTAAACGGTGAAATAGGGAAAACACAGTACTTACTTCAAAGGGTTACTATGAAGATCAAATAAAATAATGTATGCAAAGCAGCTTACAAATCTTAAAGTAATATACTGTCAGTTATTAGAAGAAGCCAGTTTAAGGTTTATTAAACATTAATAAAATTCAAGGCATTGTACCCAAAAAATATTTAGATGTAATTCCTGCTTATTAGGCTGCCTATTAAAAATGAATAGACAAGAAGCAAGCCAAAGAAATATATGTGCTTATGAATATGCCTGAAATGAATAAATGCAATTTATTCTAATCATTATATTCTGAATGTGATGCAGAATTCTACCTGCTCAATGGTGTTTTTAAAAGGTACATCTTGTGAATTTCATAGCAGATTTCTTTAATGATAGGGCTTTATGTCTGTAAAGTGCCTTTCATTTGTGAATATTCGAGCACTGTAAACACTAATTAGCTTCTACCTCCCTCCCCCACCCCCTTTGATATAAGTAGAATCTTTAATCCCTATTCTCCATGTAGGAATAAGAGCCACCAAAACGATTTTCCTCAAGGGATTAACACTTATCAATAAGGCAGTTTAAGGATAAAACTCTCAACTACAAATAGTAACTTGGTTACTTGTCTAAGCACATCATTATCTATGTGGGATGGAAAATAAAGATTGGTAGTTTCATTTACAGACAATAAACAATTCAATGTGCCTCCTCTGTACAAGACACTGTTTTAGGCAGGTGGGCAGAGAAGTAAAAAAAAGTCATATCTTACTATGGTCCTTGCCAGCAAGGAGATTGCCATCTAATTAGAAGGATAGCAAACAACACAAATACTAAAATGTAAGGTCAAAAGTAATAAGTTCCTGGAAGTTATCAAACAGGGAGCCAAGAGATATTTATCAAGGGTATGAAAACCTTTAATAGGACAATTCTGGGCTGTTTCAGAAAAAGAAGAGCTGAGAATTGAAGGCAGTCAGCATATCAATAAACAGAGATATTGGCAATACACATACTGCCTTCCAATAATTTGGAAAGCAAAATAGTAGCAAGGATTTCCTTTTTTTTATTAGAGCTTGACCTGTGCAAATTCCCAGGCAGAATAAAGTTAAGGTTAGGCCAAGATCAGGGAAAAGTTTGGCTAAAATATATGTAAGGGTATGATGATAAAGGTTTAACAAGTGGCTCTCTAAAAAGCACAATATACTTTTAAGTTTAATGTATATTTTTCACATTTTCTCCATCTCTTTGAGTCTAGAGAAAGCCTAGATTTGCATTTGCCAATTTCTGAAGTGTAAAGGCTTATACTGAAAATTTATCAACTGATTCTTGAGCTGATTCCTACATTTCCCTGAATATAGGAAACAAGAAGTAAAGAAATGTAGAATAAAACTGAAAAAAGAAAATTGGAGCCAGGACATCAGGACCTTGAATGTACATGCTATTAAGGATTTCATGTTTTTTTAATCAACAAGTGAATTAATAGTCATCTGATCTTCTTCAGCAAAAAAGGGTGGTGTGTATATTTGTAGGTTGGAAGGAGAGGCCTCATGCTCATTCAAATAGTTATATATCTACACCCAACTTGGCGGAAGTTCTAGATCTCAAGCTGACTATGGCACACAAAGGACAATTGTCTAAATGCCTGTTCTTTTTACAGAGCATTGGAATTTTTACTACAAGTTTATATATCAATATAATCAAGATTGATCTTGATTGACCCAATCAAAAAGCACCTTGAAAAAATCTGGCAAACTCATACCCTCCTTGATTCTTCTATGGTTTCTAAGTCATGTGATGTTGGCATAATGGGATCAACTCTTCCCAGAGTCAAACAAATGTGAATAAATGCACAGAGTGCTTTTTCTCTTAGAAAAGAATCAATAAATAAACATTATATAATAACAGTGAAATAAAACATAACCAAATATCTATCAAGTGATGGTGAATCTACAGTCATACTCAGAATTACAATGTTACCCAGAGAGTCCATATTATTGACTCAAATCCAGGAGATCTAGGAAATACAGAGTTTGAGTTTGTTTATTTTCCCCAAGACTTGTACCGTACAGTTTGGCAAAGGATTATCCACTTGATGCTTAACTGCAACTGTGTCAGATGGAAGAGATCAGAAAGGGTCTTTATTCTTTCTCATGAGAAAGGGTCCTGCCCCTGTAGCTCAAATGGCATCTGCCAGGGAGAGCAACAGGTAGAAGCAAGCCCATGGTTATATACTCCCTAATGCAGAAACTCCAACCCCAACTGGCCTTCACTCCCATTGTTGGGGAGACGGGCTCATAATCTAAGTGGGGGAATCTATCCTGGAGACAAAGGACACGGAAACACGTGGGTATCCAATGCAGGCCAGAAAAGCAGTTTTGTCATTTGGCATATCTTGTGCTGGGGTGGCCCTGGGGAGGGTCTCCATTGTTCTAAGTCCCAGATTCCTGTACGGTCAGGTGACTTCTAAACTTAGGCCTAGTGGAGGCTGAAGCCACTCTAGATTTGATGTTTCAGAATGGGAAAACTTCACTGCAAGTTATCCCTCACACATCCTACAGGGTGAGTCATCAAATAAAGATACAAAAACTCCAGACTGGAATCTTGGCTAACCTATAACATTGCATGTGAGATCTGCTATATATTGGAACTCATGAAAATGTGTGTGTGAGCGTGTGTGTGTGTGTGTGTGTGTGTGTGTATGTGTGACAGTGTGTGTGTGTGTGTGTGTGTGTGTGTGTGTGTGTGTATACTGTCTAGGTTGTCCTCACACTGGCAAGGAACTTTGCCTAGTTCTGCTCTCGTCTAACCCATGATTTATAAGAATAAGTATTAACAAATAGCTGTCTAAAGCAAGAAGCAATGCTGTGGTCCCACTCTGGTGGTCCTTTGACCTTGAACTTCAAATCCTCCACCCCACTTCTCAAATTGCTTCTTTTTACTACTCAATATGTCATCTGTTCTGGGCCAAAGCCCATTATTCAAGCAGATAAGGGGATGATGAAGTGGCCTTACATCTTACCAAGTCTAACCTTCTATTTGGTCAAGCCATCCCATTTTGTCTCAACTCATCCAACAGAGTGTCCTGTCATCCCCATTCTGTCCTGTATTTTCATCCTCTCCCACTTTACTAACTTATTTCCTAATGTCTATAAACATGCCTGTTTCCACTAGCCTGAAAAAAACAACTCATTTGACCTTTTCATCCCTTCTAACTATTGTCCTTGTTTTGCTTGTTTTGCATATATTTGTTTTTATGTTTTCTCCCCCCCCCCATTAGATTGTAAGCTTCTTGAGGGCAGGGACTGTGTTTTGCCTCTTTTTTTACCCCCAGTGTTCAACACAATATCTACTACATAGTAGGAGTTTAATAAATGTTTATTGAGTGATTAGAGATTGAGAGAGATACTGTATACTTTATCCTATAAATCATAAGCTGATGAGGCAGTTTTTGAGGGGAAGACTTTTATGTTCAGATTTGTGCATTACAACGACTACTTTGGAAGCTAGGTGAAGAATTGGAGAGAAGAGTTATCAAAAGGAGGGGATAAAACTGGAAGGATTGGAAGCTATTAGGAGAGTGGGCAAAAAATAATGAGAGTAGAAAGCTGGGGAACTTTGAATATAGAATATTGCATATGAGGTCAGACTCTTTTTTACAGGTTGTTTAGTTTACTAAAATCTTCCTCACTATTTTTTGCTACTTATTGAAAATAGATGATTCACTGGGTGGAGGTAATAGAGGGAGGGATATATTAGAAAGTTAGGTCATTAAAATAAAATGCAACAATAAAAATTTATGTAGAAACAAACAAAAAGAATTGAGGACCTAAACTAGTGTTTTAACAATGGAATGAATTAATGGAGTCAGAGATGCATGTGACTGGTCTGAAGATATAGAAAAAGACTTAGGACTAAACTTGCAGAGGGTGAAGGACAAAAAAGAGACAGATATGAATTCAAAATGAGGAGCCTGGATGATTAAAAAGATGGTTGTAAGATCAATAGAAATAGGGAGTTTAAGGTTAGGCTTTCTGTCAAACCCTAAGAGGACAATATTCAAATCAGGATTTTCAGCAATTAATACATAGCATGTATATGTATGGGAATATCCAGGGACTTACTGATGAATATTGAAACAATCATACTCAAGTTCACTTGTTCCTGAAAGATATTTAGCCTCAGCTAGCATATTATGTGACCTCATGGATAAGTCTCTTCCTTTCTGGATTCAGTTCAGCATGTATGCAAATAAACTCTAAATTACCTTCTATCTTTAACTTTTTATACTTAAGTCAAAAGTTAGCCAAGGAGATCATGTATTGCATAGTCTTACTATTATAATAAAAAATCATAATAAAAGGATTGTTTATTTTACTACATTGCATATTTTCTTTGCATGAAATTATATCATAAAGAAGGATAGTAAAACTTGTTCTATTTGTCACCAAAAAGCAGAACTGGGAGCAAGAAGTGGAAGATGAAAGGAGGTAAATTTAAGCTTGATGTGTGGGGAGGGGGGATCTTAACAATAAGAGTGTAATTGGTTTCCTCAAGAGGTTGTGAATAGCTAATAAGACATCTTCCAAGCTGAGGCAGAATGGCATTTTGTCAGTTGTAATGGGTTTCTTTTGCAAATTCAGGTTGAACTGGTTGGCTGCTGATATCATTGAAATTCTGGGATTCTTTGCAAATTACTAAATTAAACAGGGTTATACAGAAAAATATCCAAATGACAAAAGTGAAGACAAACAAAATCTCTTAAAATGCTTCTGGAAATGCATTCCCAATAAGCATTTTCAATCAGATGTATAATGTGCAGCTCATTGAGTCAATGGACTTGTGATATCATTGGTTTGCTTGCTCTTTCTTCCCTTAGGAGATATTTTTTGTGAATTGTAGTGATGAATAAAATCACCTGGAGGCTAACTCTCTTGTAATGAGTCTACTTGAACAACACTGGACCTTAGTTTAAAGCCTGTCTAACTGGAATTACATTCTATTGTTATGGCCTTGAGGAGCCCTGGATAATCTCCATTCCAGGAAAAGAAGGAGTTCAATAGAAAGCACACCTGTTTAAAGAAAGATATATTAATCATCCTGTATGTCACTTCAGTGATATCAAAGAAATTAAATTGCATTTCTTAATAAATATTTTGCAATTTGGACATGTCAATGAAAAATGTTATCTAGAAGACATTCATCATAATTCCAAATTAGTAATATTTTACTGTATTTTATTGTCTCTACACTTCTAATGTAGAAAGCTGGATATTACAAAAAGTTGACTTCATAACTTTGTTAATTTTCTTCAGCTCCATTAGGGTATATTTTTTCTTATTTCTTTTCATTGGTCAGTGTTCGGTCATAATGTGGACCTACATTTCGAGTAAGTTATTTAAAAAAAAATAAGTAAAAGCAGGAAAATAGTCTTTGTCTCTCTTCTATGTATGAATTTCCTTTAGTAGCCATTAATTAAATTTTAAATGCCTCCTGTATTCTCTTCAAGATGTAATTGAAGTTCTGAAAGGTTAGAAAAAAAAATGAAACAAATACCACCAATAAAAAAACCAGGTAATAGAAGAGATGGATTTCATGCCGTTCTTTATATTGTTTTTCTTTCCCTTCTGTTCTCCAAATGTGACCAAGTTTACTGAACTGTAACAAAATCCTTGTCTTCTCATTACCATTTGTTGTGTGAGGAAACTCCCTTGAACTGTTTTCCTAGAATTATGCTGACAGCCCTACTATGAAGACAGCAACCTTTATTCTTTTTCTTCCTCTAGCATTCTAACAGAAAATCTCCCTCTATTTTCTGAAATGGAACCACTCCCCATACCATTACATCATTCACTCAGCCAGAACAATTCCCTTACACCAAATGGTGTAAAGCCTAAATGTTATTTCAATATCCATGTACTTCCGCTTTTGCAATTTTCAGCCATCTTTACTTGTCACTGGAATAAAAAGAAATGGATTACTCTTAGCCCTACTGGTATGAAAAAACTTGGGCAGTACCTTCATTGACAAGGGCAAATATTACATGGACATATATATTATTTTTAACTTTAAGGGGATACCAGCATTTCCCAGAATAACCTATTTGATCCTATTCAACAATGATGACCAAATACTGGCAGGCCTTTGCATAAGCCAATGGTTTTCTATCTTAGCTACCATTTGATATGGGAAATGCCTAGCTCTGTATTCATTTGATGGAGCAGACTACCTCTGTCTTCTAGTTCCATCTCTTTTATAGGTAGTAGTGCTCATCTCTATAAGTATGGGCTCTGTGGATATATCTTGTTAATACTAGCTACCAATTCACTGGGAAACTCTGCCTTCTCTTTCCTGCTTCATTACAGTATACTTCAATCACAAGATCATGTCATAATGAAAATTGACCACATAAGCATGATTTGAACGTAGATTTTTTTATGTATGAACCATGAATACAAATACTGTGTGTGTGTGTGAGTGTGTGTGTGTGTGTGTGTGTGTGTGTGTGATAGTTTGTCTGGTCTTCTCCCAATTATAAGCAATTCAAACATAATTTCCAGGGAAACTCCAAATCTAGTAGTTCCAAGAATATAGTTCACATTTATAGTGATTCAGGGAGGTAGAAACATTAATCATTCTCAGAGTCCTTAATTTGTAGGTGTTCTATGTCAACCTCTATTTATAAATGCTACTTCTTCATCTATGGCTCTCATAACTAACCAGGGCAATGATTGTACAACTCTTCAAAGATGCACCTGAGCTAGGTCTCCTAGTTCTATTCTGTAGCAAGAGGAAAACACAAACATTTACTGAGCACCATTAGAGTATGATCCTTTCTCTATTATTGACCCTTTTCTTATGATTCCATCCCTGAATGCCAAGAACTCCATCAATGTTGGACTTCCAGGAGGCAAGATGGCAAAATAAGCAGTAAATCACCATAGCTCTTCAATATTCACCTCCAAACAATGATAAAATTGCATCTGCAAACAAATCCTGGAACAGCAGAAACAGCAAAAAGATGGGGGGAAATAATCTTTCAGCCCAAGAAACTTGGAAGCTTTGCAAGAAAGGTCCGTCTCACTCAGGTAAAAGGTGGGCCCAGTCTAGGGCAGGAAGCATCCCAGCAAGTCATCAGCAAAGCCCAACTCAGCCAACCAGATCCTAAGCTCCAGTGAGGTAGAGAAGTAAAATAGTAATATCTGGACTTTGCATGTGTTTCAGGATAGCCAGGGCACCAGGCAAACTACAGTTCTGAGAATCTCCACATGCTTCAGTATAGCCCAAGGCAAAAAGGCAAGCTCCAGTAGCCAGACTCCATTTGCTTCAATGGAGCCCTAAGCAAACAGGTAAATGCCAACTCTATGGGTACATAAGCAAACTGGCATCCACCAGAGTTCAGATCCTGCCATGGGGTTCAGCATAGCCCTGGGAAAACAGGTAACCTTCGGAGATCAGACCACAGTGTGCTTCATTGTAGTCCCAGAGAAATGCAGAAATATCGCACTAGCCTCAGTACATTCCAGACACCACCCCTAGGACCCTGGTTCTTCATCAGGTAAGTTTCCAGACACCTATGGCTTCCATCAATGCCAGCCAACCCTCACCCCAACCTTAGCATTTCACAAGACATGAGGGTCCTCATGGGCCTCAGGGCAATATCATTGTAGTACCAGGTAAACAGCCAGGGCCTACAGCACCTAGCAGGAGAAGCCTGAGACAGTGTTCCTTCTATACTAGGATCAGAGCTCAAATTTAAAAGAAAAGAAGAAGGCCAAAAGAGAAGAGCAAAAAACTACAAAAAAAGAATCTGACCATGGAAAGTTATTATGGTGACAGGGAAGATTAAGACAGAAAATCAAAAGAAGACAATGTCAAAACACCTATAGGCAAAACCCCAAAGAATATTATGAAATGCTTTCTAGCTCAGAAGGAACTACTGGAAGAGTTCAAAATGAGATTAAAAATCATGAAAAAAGGGTAGAAGAAAAAGTGGGAAAAGAAATGAGGGTGATGCAATAAAATTATGAAAACAGTCAACAATTTGGAAAAAGAAAACAACTGATAAAGAAGTAGAGTTGGCCAAATGGAAAAGGAGATACAAAAATCCACCAAAGAAAACAAAAGTACAATTGTCCAAATGGAAAAGAAAGTACACAATTTAATTGAGGAAAATTACACCTTAAAAGTTAAAACTGGGCAAGTGGAAGCTAATAACGCCATGAAACACCATGAACCAATCAAACAAATTTTAAAAAATGAACAAATGGAAGAAAATGTAAAATACCTCATGGGAAAAACAATAGATTTGGAAAATAGATCTAGGAGAGACAATATGGAATCACTGGATTATCAGCAAGCCATAATCAAAAGGAGGACCTGGATAGCATCTTTCAAGAAATTACCAATGAAACCTGCCCTGATGTCTTGGAATCAGAAGGCAAAATCATTATTAAAAGACTTCACAATAAAAACTCCAAGGAATATTATAGTCAAATTTTAGAATGATCAAGTCAAGGAAAAAATATTGCAAGTGCTCAGAAATAAACAATTCAAATATTGGGGAGCCATCATCACTATTACACAGGACTTGGCAGCTGCAAAATAAAGGATCATAGGTCATGGAACATGATATTCTAGAAGGCAAAGGAGCTAGGATTAAAATGAAGTATCTCTTACCCAGCAAAATTAGACATACTACATCAAGGGTGGAAAAATGGCCATTCAATGAAATAGAGGGATTTCAAGCTTTCATAAGGAGAAGACCAGAATTAAACCATAAATTTGACCTCCCATGTCAAAACCCAAGAGACATGAACAGGTAAAAAAGGAAAAAGAAAAGGTATTTAATAGAACTAATTGTTTACATCCCCACACAGGAAGATGATACATTTAATTCTTAAAAAAAATTCTATCACTAATGGTATAGCTAGAAAGGATACATAAAGAGAGAGGGTTTAGGTATAAGGTGGATTTGAGAACCCCCCCCCCCAAATAGGGATGAGAAAGAGAAGTGCCCTGGGTGCAGAAGGAAGAGAGGTAGAATGCAGTAAATTATTTCACATGACAAGGCTTAAAAGACCTATTACAGTGGAGGGTGGGCAATGGGCATTGATTGTACTTTACTCTCAACAGTATTGACTCAAAGGAGGAACAATATACTCAATGAATTCAATATAGCAATATATCTTGTCCAACAGAGAAGTAGGAGGGGAAGAGATTAAGTAAAGGTTAGGGTGAGGACTGATGAAGGGAGGTCAGATCTGGGAGGTGGTAGACAGAATCAAAACACTGGTGAGGAGGGAAAGGGAGAGAGAGGACAAACAGGAGGAAAAATAAGATGGAAGGAAATATAGAGATAGCAATCATAACTGTGAATGCCAATTGGGTGAATTCTCCCATAAAATAGAAGTTAGCAAGGTGAATCAAAAACTAGAATCCTACAATATATTGATTACAAGAAACAGAGAAGTATACACCAAGTAAAAGTAGGGGACTGGAGCAGAATCTATTTTGCTTAGCTGAAGTAAAACAACAAACAAAATGGGGGTAGCAATCCTTTATCTCAGACAAAGGAAAAGCAAAAATAGACCTTATTAAAAGAGATAAAGAAGGAAACTACATCTTGCTAAAAGACAATAAAACAACAATAAGAAATATATATGCACCAAGTTGTATAGCATCTAAATTCTTTTTTTTTTTTTTTGTTCTCAGGCAATTGGAGTTAAGTAATTTGCCCAAGGTGACTTGGCTAGTTAAGTGTTAAGTGTCTGAGGCCAGATTTAAACTCAGGTTCTCTTGCCTCCAAGACCAGTGCCCTAATCATTGCACCACCTAGCATCCTCTGGAATAGTATTTTGTAATAAGAAATGATGGGTAGGAGGATTTCAGAAAATCCTGGAAAGACTTGTATGAACTGATGCAAAGCAAAATGAGCAGAACCAAGAAAACAATGTACACAGTTTCAGCAACATTGTGTGAGGATCACCTATGGATAACTCAGCTTTTCTCAGCAACTCAGTGATCCAAGATAAGTATAAAGAGCTCACCAAAGAAAATGCTATTTGTGTCCAGATAAAAACTTAGATTCTGAATGCAGAACAAAGCACATTTTTTCACTTACTTTATTCTGTTTTGTGTTTTTTTTTATTTTTATTCTGTTTCTTCTTTCATAACTATGACTAATTTAGAAATGTATTTTAACATATGTATAACCTATATCAAATTGCCTACTTTTTTTCAAAGAGGGGAGGGGATTGAAGGAGGAAAAAAATTAGGAACCCAGAATCTTGCAAAAAATCAATGCTAAAAATTGTCTTGATATGGAATTGGAGAAAAAAAAGAAAAAGAAAAAAAAAGAACTACATAATTACTATCTCATCTAGGATATGTATTCCTTCTACAACAAAAGTTTTGTAAATTAATATTACTCCTTTTTCTTCCACTTTTTACTGGACACAGTACTCACATCAAGTGTTGAGGAGTGGTGAAAAATCAAGTGGGTGATGTGTGACACATGATATGCGCAATGGATGAATAGTACCTATGTACAGGTAGGTTTTTACAAATGTATCATAACAGATAAAGACAGAGTGGCATGGTATATAGAGTCTAAGTTGCTTGCCACAAAGTCTAGAATAACTAGCTTTTCATGTCTCTAGTCACACTAGCTTTGTGACCCTGGACAAATAATACCCAGGTGCCTCATTAAACCCCCTACAATTACCTACCTAGTTACAGGTGGCTGCTAAATGCAGATGTAAGGAGGAAATAGCACATTAAGTTCCCAGCACTGATAAAATGTTCAATTGTTGGAAGTCATTAACATATGTACTCATTTATGGGTGCAAGATATTTTTGAAACATAAATTCATGTTTGTTGAAAATAATTAGAAATCAATTTTGCAATTAAGTATATTAATCACCAGTGTTCTTTTCAAACCCTTAACTCTGAGATATGCATCTTATTTCGTGTTGTTTTTCTTTTGGTAAAATATAGCATGCTGTGGTGTTGTCCTACCTTTCTAGTGAACGGTCATTATATCTGTGAAAATATGATGAATCTTTTGTGCTCACTCAATCAGGACATTTACTTGTTTGCAAAGTTGTCACCTTGGATTTCTTCTTCAATTGCTTTGTTTATATGAAGTCACATAATTGTAATGAATATTTAACCTGTCAAAACTATCTTCCCTGGCCATCGGAATTGCTATATGTAATGTCTCTTGACACAAGTCATATCCTACTTGCTATGAACCTCAGACTTTTAAATAGCTCATTAGATTTTTAATAAAATCAAAATGAAAAGCAAAAATATGAAGAAAATGAGTTATGAATTTCAAAGTCACAATTGGATTTTCATTCCCGATAATTTTATCCTGTGCACCTAGCAAATAGAAGACCAAAATGTTTTTTTAATTAAGTACCTACTGTGTGCAGAGGCCTGTGAAATGTACTAAGTAGGGGAATTCAAAGCTTAAATATTACATGTCATCCTGTAGGAATTTACAATCAAGTAGGTGCTCATGATATATTCACAAAGAAATGTAATACAAAATAATATGTAAGATTTAACCAAAAAAGACATTAGAGATCACTTAGATTCATCTTTTTTTCCTTCTTCAAATGGCAAAACTTACAGAAAGAATAAATGAGTCACAGAAGCAAGATTTAGACCTACATCCAAGGATCTTTCCACTATAACACACTACCTCCAAATGATAAATTCAGTCAAATTTCTATGCCAAAAATAAGAATCCTTTACCAAGTAGGACATTAGGAAGTTAAGAAAGACTCCCTGGAGCAAAGAGCATGTCAACTAGACTTTAAAAAAATGAGTATTTATTTAAAAGGCAGAGAGAGAAGAAGTTCTGGCCCAGGCTCAAGGAATTAAAGGGATGGAAACATTTTATGTAAGTCTATGTAATTTCAAAAAGGATGAGAAATCTAGTCACACTAAAGGGTAGGTGTTAGGGTTTTAAATCTACACCTCGTAGAATTGAGTCACTCACCACCTGAGATTTCAGATGAACAATTCTAATTCCCTTAATAAAAACATAGTTAAAGACTCCCAGATGAAAGCACTCATAAGGAGGTAAAAAAAAAAAAAAACAGTCCATAGGAAGGCAAAAACAAATAATAGCCTGAACAAGGAGATAAAAAGAAGTAGGAAAGGACAGTTTTTTTTTTTTAGGATCTCTTGATCTTCTTGCCAAAGTCATGAAGCAGCCTTCATGTTCTCTTTCCCCAAATGGCCCAAAGCTGAGTCTTAGATCATTCCATTGGGAATAAAGTTAACTCAACCTGCCCCTATCCCAACCATCTCTATCCTACAGAACCTTGGCTTACAACTGTACTAGACAATGTTATGGAACTAATATGGTTAAGTCAAACTAACTAACTAACACTTTCCACTAACACCCTGGTCCACAGTTGGGCATCCGGAAGTTAGCAAGAGGAGATAAAACTGTAAAGCTAGTTTAATGCAAGCTCAAAGAAGTTTAGAATGTCAGGCTAAGGAATTTATGCTTTGTTTAGGAGATAATAAAAAAAAAAACAGCACACTTACATAAAAATGTATAATTTCCCAAACAATTTCCCAACAATCACAGTGTTTTATAGGTGACATAAGTATAAAATGTAAAATGGGGCTGGGGGTGGGGGAGCAGCTAGTTAGCACAGTGAGTACCAGCCTCGGAGTCAGGAGAACATGAGTCCAAATCTGGCCTCAGACACTTAACATTTACTAACTGTGTGACCTTGGGCAAGTCACTTAACCCCAACTGCCCTGCTTTACCCCCTCAAAACACACACACACACACACACACACAAGAATATGTAAAATGGGAACATCTTATGGATGATGAAACTGAAAGTCAATAAAGTTAAGTGACTTTATCAGCATGACTTAGCTAGTAAATGGAAGCTTGGAGTCAATGAGAGATTTGGGGCAGATGAATGATATCATCATGTACATATCTGTTTGTATTCTTACAAAGGAATATATTCTCACAACTTATAGCAACATAGTGCTTGCTTATGAGAGAAAAAAAAAACATGCATTGCTATCAAACTGATTGGAAGTCTTTTTACCTATTTGATTGAAAATTTTTATTATATACCTGAATGAGAACATAGATTTTTAAGTCTATGAAATTTAAAGATGACATGGATGTCAAAGGGTTATATATCCCAGAACTGTGTTCCAAAAAGTTAATAAAAGTTTGTTAGTGGTTCTCAAACAGCGGACTGAGAGGCAAACACCCTAGGGGACTCTAGAGTTATTGCAAGGAATCCCACAGCAAATATTTTCATTGGTCTTTAGTTCCAACAAAATATGAAATTTCACATTATAATATATAAACAAAAGTAACTTCAAAGGAGTGGATAAATATTCAAATACGTACATTACATGTGTGCCTGTGTATTTGTGAGGAGGATAATACAAGGTGACTAAAAAGAGTTACTGAACTCAGTAAATTTTCACCATCACTATTTTTGTTGTGACTAGTGTTACAAATGGTATTGTGTTAGTGAATAAATTGTTATCTTTTGCTTCAAAATACTGGAAATCACTCTAGAGTACTGTGGAAAATTTTCATTGACTAATGTATTTACTTATAAAAATAAGGTATGAAATGCAAAAATCTTTTAAAAAACCATTAATAAGTAAAGATGAATTTCTGTAATTAATGTGACATTGTTAATTTATTTTGTACTTCTCTATTTCCCCCTGCATATTACTCCATATATATATATATATATATATATAAAGTGTGTATATGTATGTATATACACACATATATGTATATATACACATATACACATGTAGTATATGTTTATATGTTTTTATGAAAATACATATGTATATAGATTCACCTATGTGTGCTTTGCTTTCCTGGTTTTTCTTTCTCTTATCTTTCTAATGTTAATATTTGTACTCTGTATAACTATCAATGAAATTATAGTATTGCACTATATTTAGATACTATAATTTTTTAAGTCATTACTAACTTGCTTTTTTAGTAATATGGGAGGGGTAAGTTGTATGTTTATAAGCATGTTTTGTTTTCTCTTATTCTGACACTCTCAAGATATATTTGCAACAATTTGCATATTAATACAAAATGTCACTAATTTAGAAACTTACTAAATAATCTTTGTAATTTGGTTTCTGAATCCACAACTTCATTGAAATCTCTCTTTATGAGGTTACAAAGAATTGTTAAATACAGTTGCTAAATTCTGACCTTTACTATCAGTCTCCTTTTCTGATTCCTTATCCTTTCCATGACCACAGTCATCTGGCATCGTCCTCTTCTTTCCCTACACTCTTTAGTTTAGTATCTCATCAACTCCAAATGGATCAAATTATCCCATCTAGGCAGATGAGTTTCCAGTGTTGCATCTCCAAGTGCATGATGGATCTCTCCAATTGAATGTCCCATAGACATCACCTGTTCAATATTTCCAAAGCACAATTATTCTTCCTGTGCTCTCTCCCCCACCCCCAGAAAGAAAAACTCCAATGACATTTTAACTTGAGTTTTTGTTAAGAGCACTGCCATTCTTTTAGCTACAATCTTTGAGTAATTTTAATTTTCCCCTCTTTTTTTTCCTTACTCTGTCCCCATATTCAGTTTTTAAGTCCTATAGATGTCCATAAACTTGTATTTCGCATGCATTTTCTTTCTATTTATCCATTCAGCAGCCTCATTTATATCCTCATTGCCTTTCAGTAACCTCTTAATCAGACTCTCTGAATCCATCCTCCACATGGATGACAAACTGATATTCCCAGTGTACAGGTCACTTAACTGTGCAATAAACTTCAGTGGTTCCATATCGTTTATAGGATAAAATACAGATTCCATTGTTTCTCATTCCATACCCTTCACAGTGGACTCATCTCTTTCCAGTTTGATTTTGAGTTACTTTCCCTGATACATTCTATATTCCATCCAAAGAAGA
Organism: Petaurus breviceps papuanus; assembly: GCF_028583685.1. NCBI lineage: Eukaryota > Metazoa > Chordata > Mammalia > Diprotodontia > Petauridae > Petaurus > Petaurus breviceps. The sequence goes on along the minus strand of NW_027187341.1, from coordinate 3,737,635 downwards.
TTACTTCACAGTGCCAAGTACACACCATTACCTCTCATGCCTTAATATCTTTACATAAGCCATGGCCCTTCCCCTTCTATCTCTTGGTTCTCCCAGCTCTCTTCAAGACAACTTAAAGATAAGGAACTCCAACAACATCACTCAGGTGTTGATGTTCCCCTCTCTCAAATTATTATTGTGGATTTGCTTTGCATACTTTGTCTATTCATTTATTTTAATACATGTCCCTTTTCTTCAGAGGAGTATAAGCTAACTGAGAAGATGTAGTATATTGGTCTTTTTTTTTCTTTTTTCTTTTCTTAGCATCCAGAACAGTGCAAGTAGCATACAGGAAACATTTAGTATATGGTTGCTAACTCCAATTGAACTGACTAATAGACTGCCTCCCCATATCCAAAGATTCTAAGAGTAGATAATTCAAAAACAATGTAGGAGTGCAGTTATTTAACTACAACTCCACAAGCTTTGACTTTTATCAGTTTTAGTCATCTTTATCACTTGAGTGGGAATTAAAAATTATTTCCAGAACACCTTCTCTATTACCTCATCATGTAGCCAAGGTAAGCCTGGCTCTTGAAATCTCTGGATTAATGAAGCACAAACTCTGGAGTCTTCTACCATGATGGAAAACTTCAAGATTTTTTATTGTTTTTTTTTAACAACAGACTGTACCTGTTTTTCAACTAACAGTCTAATTAGATATAGAGATGGTCACCTACAGAATTCTGATGGTTCTGTCTCTCTTCTTGTGGTACTCTGTATTCCAAGGTCCAATGTTTCTCCTTAAAGTCTCTTCCCATTATCTTAATTTCTTTTGCCTAATGGATATATTCCCTGATGTCTGACCAAGATGTATTTTATGGTGCTTGTCTCAAGTGCCTGAGACCCAAAGTATTCCTCTGCTTTATAACTTACAAAGAAATTTGCTTATTTCATTTGATCATCAAAGCAACTCAATATAGTATCTATACCAGTTATTACTCTCATATTATGGATAAGGAAACTAATTCTTAAAGAAGGTAAGACCCTTGTACAAGACCCCAAGATCTATTAAGTACTAAAGAAAGGAACTGAAAGAGGTCTCTCTTCACTATAAAGTTATTGCTCTCTACAGAATATCTTGATACTCTCACGAGAGCAAATTTTTCACTCTAAATGTGAAATCTTTTAATGGCCAATGGATTTGACTATTGAAAGAACAGAATTGCATTGACGCTTGCATTTTACAAAACGAAACCAAAAAAGTAAATAGCGGCTAAAAGGAAGACTGAATTATAGCTTCTTCATAGAGAAACAAATAAATGATAGGATAGAGATATCTTGTAATGTTATCAAAGGCAATAAGAGTTGTAATTTCTCAGGACAATTAATCATCTTATCCAAAATGTTCATGTTAAGAAATGAAATAGTTGCCATAAGATATCTGCAATATGTACACTCATCTACTGTTAAGGATGTAGAAATGGAGACATTTTACAAAGATTTTGATATTATCAAGCAAAGTAAACAAATACTGAAATCATTGATATTCAACACCTTTGTCTTGAAAGTGGAACAAAAAGTAGGACAAACAAAGGGACAGCTAGGTGGGCACAGAGAATAGAGCACTGGTCTTGGAGTAAGGAGCCTTCAAATTTGACCTCAGACAATTAACATTACTAACTGTGTGACCTTGAGCAAGTCACTTAACCTTGCCCTGCCTTCCCCCCTCCAAAAAAAAAGTAGGACAAAAACAGGGCAAAAGGTATGTTGGCAAATATGGGTCAGGTTTACAAAACAAAATGATCCAAGATACTATTTGGAAGACTTACATCTATATGTCATTATCATTTTCTTTCAGACAAGAGGCAAAGGTGCCAAATGTGGTAAGTAATAAACAACAATACAAAAAAAGAAAGAGGCATTCTATTAGACATGAAACAATGAGGCTAAAACAGGCTTAGCCAGGAAACATCTGGAGGAGAAGGAGGATACCAAGGAGGAAGGAGACATGACACCAAGAACAGCACACACTGAGAATATAAACTGATTTGTAAAATTATGTAAAAGTGGATGTTGGAAGATTACAAAAAATATTGACTCACACATTTTTTCTTTTGAATTTATTTATTTATTCTTAGTTTTCAACTTTCATTTCCACAAGATTTTGAGTTCATAATTTTTTAAAAGTAGAATATACGAAGTCAAATCTGCAGAAATTCTGACATGAGACTCAAGTAAGCTAGATCATCACAAGGGCATCCACAAATAAAGCTGATAACAGAACAACAAATAGAAAATAAAATAGATGGGTCAGAATATTTATTACAATCTACTGTCACCATCAATGACAGTGAAACCATGAAACTCTCACTTTTTGATTCTTAGCTGCTTAGTCAAAAATATGAGGAAGCAGAAATTACACCAAGGAAAATGATATCAAAGGACAAAATGGTACCAGATCCAGTATATTCAGAGGGAAATCCATGCTGGAGGTAATGCAATCTTTAAAGTATTAAAGCATCCTATTATAAGATAACTAACCAAGGGCAAGATACAAAATGAAAAAAAAATAATATGTGTTGCATAGAGATCTTCGCTACAGTCCCATGCACCTATTTTCTCACATTTATAATTATCAATGTACATAGAGAGACAGACAGACAGAGAGATTTCTAAGAAGGGAAAATTCCAAAAGAATGGAAGAGATCATAGATGATAATATTACTGAAGGAGGAGACATTGAGATATCAGTAACTGCAGGTATAGTAACTACAATTCCTAGTTATTTAGGTACATTTGTACATGTATCTAGGATAGGAATTTCAGAAGAACAATGATCATGGTTTGGAATTAAATATTCGCAAATCAAGACATCTGAGGAAGCAAAGTTGTACCCTGAGAACTGGGCAGGAAGTATATTTGTCTGCTGGTTGCTTACAAGAACTCTTCCAGATGATCAGAGCTCAGTAGTTCATCAATAACCTCCGTGATCTGGACTGTGAATGCTTGGTCAGTGGCAAACACAGTCCCTAATCACATAACTTATGGCTTGTCAATAATATCCCTACAGCTGTCCATTTGGTGGAACTACCTGGCTGCTGGCCAATCAGGTTGATTAACTTGCACTCCATAACCTGTTTCATTCTCAGAATGTAGAATGGGACATACATTTTTGATGATGGCCAACCTGGGATTTTGTTTTGCTCTATTATGCATATTTGTTACTAGGATTTTGGTTTTGTATTTTTTGTGGGGGAGAGTAGAAGGGAGAGAAAATTAATTGTGTGTACACAACCAGCCGTACATACACACACATACATATACACACATATCTCTCTCTATATATATATACACAAACACATACACATACACACACATACATACTATATATGTATGTGCACATATATGTAGGTATGGGGGTGTTTTAAAGGAAAATAAAGACCATGGTACCCATCCTTAGAGGGGATAGAGAGGCAAAGCAAAAAAGGGAAGAGAAAGAGAGGAGTGAAATGAATGAGACTGATCTCTAGGACTAAGTATGGGATGACATATGTGCATTCTCCTCCCTCAATTATTCATAAAGTCTTCTCAAATTTCCCTTCCAGAAATTTCAAACTCTGACTTTTTATACAATTTCAAAACAAAGTGAATCCTGTTTATAACTTCTTTTCCTTTCTCTGCTCCTATCATTCTCTTTCCTGTTCCTACTTTCATAAACCTCCCATAGAAGTCAGAAGTAGGAAAGAGATAGGGGAAAAGCAAACAAACAAAAACCAGGAAAAAAGACTGGATTATATATGGGAAACTGTACTGTGTTTTCAACTATTACAGCTGCTTTATGTTACCAAGCATGCATTTTTAATATCAATATTCTCATGGGGATGCTATATGGTTGTAAATCATAAAATGCCAAGATCTCTGAAGACTCAAAATTACAGGTGACAGAGAGCAAAGGAAATACATATGATGTGGGGAAACAAATACTCTTATACATAGGACCTGCATACTAGTATAAACTTTTGATATTTTATTGATTTATTTGTTTTTTTCTCTACACCTCAATTTTTTCCCAATAACTGGCCTGACTTCCAGTAACCTCTCTCAGGGTAACAATGACTACAACAGAAAGAGATAAGAAAAATGAGCTGATAGTGACCATGAGTAACATAGACTCTAATATTCCTTACTGCAAATATTTGGGAGTATAATATGTCAGGATTGGAAGAAGAATCACAGGATGAATCAGACCCAGGTATTAGATTATTAGGATTCTCTCCAAAAATATATGAAAAAAATCATGTTGGTATAAAAATATTCACAGTTATTCAATAATGATAGCAAAAAAGGTAATTTTATATGCACAACAACTTGGAAATAAATTATGCTATCATTAATATTATGGTACTGTATAAATAATTCAAACATCTTCAGAGATATTTTAAAATCTATATGAGATCATATGCACTATAATCAGCAGAAACAGAACTGAATAAATAATGTCTATAACAACAGAAGGATAGAAGGAGGGAAGGTGAGGAAGTGGAAAGAGAACAATGAGAGAAAAAAGGAAGTGAAAAGAGTACTGACTTGAATCAGATGATATGGGCTCAAAACCCAATTCTTGCTATGTAACCTTAGCCAGAGGTGGAGAATCTGTGGCCTCAGGGCCACATATGGCCCTTTATGCCCTCAAGTGCAGCACTTTACTGAATCCAAATACCACAGAACAAACCCCCTTAATAAAAGGATTTGTTCTGTAAAACTTGGACCCAGTCAAAAGGCCACACCCAAGGACCTAGAAGGCCACATGTGTTTCAACCCCTGACTATCACTTAATATCCTCAAATATCATTTTTTTCTCTGCAAAATGAAAAGGTTGGACTAGAATGAGTCAGAATTACCTTCTACCTTTTGTCCTATGATTTGATGATCACAGAGAGAGAGAGAGAGAGAGAGAGAGAGAGAGAGAGAGAGAGAGAGAGAGAGAGAGAGAGAGAGAGAGAGAGAGAGAGAGAGAACATGTCTATAGGTTTTCAAATTGGCTTGCAAGTGCATTGCATAAAACAGCAGTATCCTGTTCTTAGTATAGAATTTTATTTAGTTCTCCATTGTTAAAGGATAAGGTGTTTGGCTGAGATTTGTTTTGTATGTTTGATTGTTCTTATTGAATTATTACATTTAGATAGCTACAGATATAGACATATACATAGTTGGTCAAAGTTAGTTGTGACAGATTGACATAAATAACTTTAGTGCTAGAAATGCCATAAAAGACATGATCAAAATTGATGATTGTTCATAAAAGGAGGTGGATCTGTTACATGCATGAGATTTCAAGTAGACCACCCATGTTTTTGCCTTGGTGTTCACAAATATTGAAAGGCTTAGAAGAAGGTTGCCTGAACAGTTAAGTTAGTAGCCTAGGGTAACATATTCAGAGTCTTCAATAGGTAATTTGAGAGATTTTTCTTCAAGTTTATCAAAAAGAATGATGTAAAATGAGAAAGTATGGATGAGGTCATGGATTCTTCAAACTATCAATCAATCAGTCAATAACAGCTATTAAGTAGCTACTAAGTACCCATTAACCAAATCAAAATTACAAATACGTTTTGAGTAAAAAAAGACAACATTGTGGAGACAGATCTTAAATGAAAAGTAAATGATGTATACTGGAATTATAGGCACTCTTACAAGCTAGTGGGTAACAGGTTTTGTGGCAGATGAATTTTTCTTTTTATCTCATGTCATAGTTGGCTATCTCTTCCACCAAAACATAAGGACAGTTTGGTTAAACCTAATTTTTCTAATTAACTTAGGGCATCATCTCGGGAAAAAACAAATAATTTGGACAATTTGGATAATTTTTTGGACTATTTGGATAATTTTCCAAATAGAGAACCTAATGTTCTAACCCCTCTGTCAGAAATCTTTTTCTTTTCTAAACTCATGTATTTTAGCTTAATGTTTTATATTGTACTGGGCTAAAGGAGGAAGACTACACACACACACACACACACACACACACATGCACACCCACAGAATGCATACACATGTGTGTGGTGTGTGTGTGTGTGTGTGTATTATCTACCTGAGAAATAATCTGATTAAATAATTATCATGTTGTATCCAATTAACATTTGTGGAAAGAAACTAATTTACCTGTAGGCATTCTGATCACTGATTTATTACTACAAATAAGTAGCTGGTAGTCAAGGCAGGTAGATAGCAAAGAAAATAGAGATCTGACTTGTATTTAGGAAGGCTTGAGTTCCAATCCAGTCTCAGATTTATTAGCCATGAGACTTCTGAACAAATCACTTAACCTCTGTTTGTCTGTTTCTTCATTGATAAAATGGTAATAATAGTAATACCTAACTCTCAAGGTTATTGTGAAGCTCAAATTAGATAATAATTATAAAGTGCTCTTACATAGTGCCTGGCACATAATAAGTGCTATCTAAAATTAGTTATCATTGTTATTATTATTACTTTTATGGGCATTCTGAAAATTAGCTGCTTTACTATGTATTAAAAGATGCTGGTGAAGGATTGAAGCAGCCATTCTAATTTCCAGAGGGAAAATAAGCCAACACTACTAAAATTCAATTAGAAAAAATTTAAATAAATTGAATTATCCTGAAACAATTCAAACAAATTTAATTTGCTTTATTTGAAACTTCTCTTTGGAAAAATCAATCACAGTTTTGATCAAAGAAAATATGAAACTACCTAACTACACAACATTCCAATGCACTTTTGTATTCAAGAACTCTCTAAGAACAAGTTAAAAAGATTTTTCAATAAAAACTCAGTTTTTACCTTAATTATATGTCCTCTAATGGAGAAACATACACATACATACACACACACACACACACACCAGAGTTTTTCATGTTGGTTTACTGTATTGGTTTATATGGTTCTGTATTCTAACCTTGAGAATACCCAAAACAGATTGAAATGAATAAAATTCTCCTCCATCTCTGCCCTTCAGAAAATGCACAGTTCCTCTAGTTAATTGTTTACTATCTCTCTGATTTGCTTAGCTTTGCCAGTTGATTGGTTTGTGCTCTAAAGCAAAAATTTAAGGATGAAAAAAACAATGGCATCTCAGAGTTGTTGATAGATAAGGATATTAGTTCATACTAACCTTAGACTTTGGCAGTGTAGGCTTCAAAGGGATCATAATAAGGATAGGTGGGATCTAATGACTTAAGATATATGCAGATCTTTTCCTTAGATCTATTCTGCCATGGAGAATGTATTTGAATAAAATTTCAAGTACATCTGGCTCAAAATCATTCTCCCATTCCCTCCAAATAATTAGTAATAAAAATTAATAATATTTATATAGTGTTTTGAGAAGCAACAATAGTAATCAAAGGATTAGCATGGAGTCAGGGAGATTCAAATTGAAATCTTGCTTTTTAAGGAATCTAGTTATCACATTTGGGCTAGTTATTCAATCTCTTTGTACCTTCAAGGAACTTGCTATAAGCTATAAATGGCAGATACGTTGTTGATATTCATTAGAACATGGAATTTTCCATGCTTAAAGTTCTTGAGGATGGCAAAAATTTTAGGTTCAAATTGAGTAATTTTGGGTTCAAATTAAAATGTATAATTATCTCATTTGTCATTGCAATAAATATGTGACATAGTCTCAGCAAGAGCCCCACTTTGAATGTGACTTGAACTCAGAAAGTTAAAGTCCTATGTCCAATATCATATGTAATGAATGATGAATGTTATTTCAATTTTATAAATGAGGAAAACAAGACCTGAAGATTTTAAGTGGCATGTCCAAGACCTCAAGATTATGAAATCAAAGAGTTGAGACTTGACATCGTCTTTTGACTCCCAACTCCAGTCTGTATTCTTCTATTATGCCACACTATCTCTCATAAAAGTTATAACCAAACTAAAAATTAAAGTCAGAGTATACTTACTTTCTTTGAGTACCAACACTGGGTTTCAAAGTTCAGGCTTGATTTTTCTGGTATGCTGAACACTTGGTATTTTGATTACTTTCCTGATTTCATGGAACCAGACTTCAGTATCACTTCCTGGCCATCTCCATGCATACCAGTCCCTAGCCTTATTCTAGCTCCTCTTTATGTGGATTTCCCAGTTATACTCCTTGAAGGTGGAAACTTTCTTTTGTTGCTTATATTTGGTTCCTTAGTACATAACATAGTGCCTAGTTAGCACTTATTGAATGTTCTCTCTCTCTCTCTCTCTCTCTCTCTCTCTCTCTCTCTCTCTC
>NW_027187341.1:3722905-3729284 GCF_028583685.1 Petaurus breviceps papuanus | reverse complement strand
TCTCTCTCTCTCTCTCTCTCTCTCTCTCTTTCTCTCTCTCATCTATCTATCTATCTGATGTATGTGCCCTATATAAACTGAAACTCTTTTTGCAATTAAGTCTTTCGCAAAGATTTCAGGGAGCTTTGAATCCCATGTGGTTTCAATTGGAAAGAATCTGTTAGGAACAAGGACACCAATGATAATGACATGCAGGCACCAGTCCTAGAAAAACAGAATTTCAAATGCATGGACTAATATGGTTGGCAATAAAAAGATAAATGTTTTTACATGGAATGGAAATAGTGAAAGTTGTTGTGTTTGATGTTACTAAAGAGAGATACTGGCTAGTATTGAATAATATGGTGATTATGGCTAATATTGTTATTAAGAATAATAATGCCATCTGAAATAGAACAGCAATTCCAACCCTACCATTTGGAAGGACTGTACTCATCCAATTAGTAAGTTTAGAGCTCTGTTCACACAAAGAAAACACATGAAATGCATGAATAAGACGGTTAATTATGATATATTTCTATTTCTTAGAGACTTAAATGGGAATGAGGACAACAGGAAAAACATTAAATTCAAAATTAAGGTAATTAAGAGTTACAAAAGATTCCTTGCTTCCCCACTTTTTGAGTCACATTCCCCTAGTGTACAACTTTCTCCTTGAAAACAAGTTTGATACTTTTGGGAAGCATGTTAACTCTTTCTAATCACTAAGGTGCTGATGACGGGTATTCAACCAGCTGTTTACTAAGTATTCTCTAGTGTCACCTTCAACATAGCATAATGCGAATTGCAGTTTGGAATTAAACTGAACCATGGTGTAATTCAGTTGATTAACAGACCTTTATAGAGCGCATAGTGTGTTCAAAGCAAAGTTTTAGGTACATTGTGAGATAGATAAATAACATTGTTCCTGATTAAAATGTAACTACGTAAAAAATGTATTATTAAAATATATAATAATTACACTATTATAAGGCAGAATGTAAAGACTGTCATCAGAAAATGAGAAAGGACTAAAAGAAATTGGTGAGGAAAAGATTCCACCTCTTCTTTCCCCCTTCCACTAGAAGGAATTGAGGAAGACTTCAAGGAAGAGGTGGCATTTGAGTTAGGTTTTCAAATATAGTTAGGATTTAATGATCAGTTGAACAAAGCACCAAGACTCATTTTTTTGTGTATGCTTAAGAATCAACTTCCAATCAGTTTTTATTTTTGCTTGTTTGTTTTGTTTTTCCTGGAGCATAAGACACTAAAAAGCAACAGCAATAACAGCTAACATTTATATAGTAGTTTAAAGTTTACAAAGCACTTTGTCTATTTTGTTTAATTTCATCCTATTATTACTTATGCCTGTTCTACCGATAATGAAAAAAATACAAAGATTAAATGGTTTGTTCACAGTCACAAAGCTAGTAAGTATACGAGTCAGGAAGTGAATCCAGATATTCCTAACTACAGGATGATTGGTCTAATACTGGAAAGGTTGGCTGATAACAAGTTGGGGAGGTACTGAATGCCATGATCAGTAGAGTTCAGTTTTTATGATTTGAGCAGTAAGAAACCAATGTAGTTTAATTAGGGAGCAGCTAGCTGGCACAGTGGATAGAGTGCCAGGCCTGAAATCAGGAATACTCATCTTCTTGCGTTCAAATCTGGCCTCAGAAACTTATTTTCTGTATGACTCTGGACAAGTTCCTTAACTCTGTTTGCCTCAATTCCTCATCTGTAACACGAGCTTGAGAATGAAATGGGAAACCTCTCCAGTATCTTTGCTAAGAAAATCCTAAATGGGATCATGAAGAGTTAGACATGACTGAAATGGTTAAACAACAAGAAGAAGAGTTTAATCGATAATGATCTGGCTTTAATTTCATTATATATATATATATATATATATATATATATATATATATATATGAAAGAGAGAGGGGGAGAGAGAGAGAGAGAGAAGAGAGAAGAGAGAGAGAGAGAGAGAGAGAGAGAGAGAGAGAGAGAGAGAGAGAGAGAGAGAGAGAGAGAGAGAGAGAGAGAAGAGAGAGAGAGAGAGCCTATCAAGCTGGTGACCCATCTAAAATTGCCCAAAAACAATTTTAGTGCCTGTTATGGGAATGGGAATCTAAGGTCTCCCCTGCCCTTAGGCCCTTTGATAGGCTTAAGTGACTCTGAGAACCTTCCTTGATTTGAAAATATACTCTGCTGGGGGGAGGCTAGGTGGTGCAGTGGATAGAGCACCGGCCCTGGAGTCAGAAGGACCTAAGTTCAAATCCAGCCTCAGACACTTAAAACACAAAACACTAAAGGAAGGAAGGAAGGAAGGAAGGAAAATGCCCACACCTTGATACTTGGTGATTGGCCAGCGGGTCAAGAGGGCTGTGACATTTTCTGAGCCAGGAGAATGCTATATATACCCTGATGTGAGAATTTGTTTTGGGACTCACTTTGAGAAGAGTTGTGTGTTTTACCAAATGAGACTTGGCAGCTGTTGAGCCCCCTGGCTTTGAAAACCCAGATGTTGGTGCTTCCCTCTCTGGTAACTGACTAGGTATGGATGTAATGGTCAGACATTTGGAAGCCTGTCTGCTGATGTTTCTCTGTATTTGTTGTCTGCTTGTAACTTGTTTGTATTCTCTGAAGTTTGGGGTGCCGACCTTTTTCCCCTGAACTAGGTAAATGACATATGTTTGATTAAAGCAAGATTGTTAACCCATTTTGAGTTGCTTTCCTTCAGAAAAGCAGATCTAAGAACCTGTATTGTCAGCCACCCTAGGTATGCTAGGATGCTTGCTGCTACAGTGCCCTAACTTCTTTCTGATTATACAAGGTCACTTGACCATAAGTGTCATATCTAGCTTCTTAAACTGCTTTATCAGCCCTTGGTTGAAGGCTGTAAACAAGAATGCAGTAGAGTTTGACTTCAAGTTTTTTGATTAAATGTCCAATGAGTTTTCCATAATTCCATATTTCAACAGTTTAATGTCTTTCACTTTAGAATATATATAACATATATACACACATATTACATATGTTTGCACATATAGTTTCTAAATACATGCATATAAATTATGTATTCTATGTATATGTATATTCATACATATGTATATATACATGGTACACACATGTGCACACTAGTATGTATGTTCTATAGCTTAGCTCACTTCCTATAAAGTACAATCTCACCAAGTTCCAAGTCCACCCCAAGACTCTGGCTTCTCTGGGTTTCCATGCTATGTTGGCAACATCTGACCTGGTATCCATGCTCCAAGATTGCCATGCTCCAAAGTCTTGGGAATAAGATTCCACTCCCTGCACCTAAAGAGGAAAAATGAAACAAGGTCAAAACACCAAGCCTTTCTCAGGACCAGAAGGTCTAAAGGGAAAAGGGAAAGTGGCTTTTTCCTTACCCCACTCAGTGCATCATGCCATTCAGTTGCTGAAACTAAACTTTAACTCCTAGATGACAATATAAAGAATGAGATCAAAAGCCCCGGTCTGTTAGTTTTAAAGACACTAGTTATAACTACCCAGACAATGGGAAGAGACTGCTCCCCATCACCTGGTAGGACTATTCCAGATGTTTTTGAAAAGTAGATCCTTGGTGTCTCCTACATGAATGCCTCTGTCTTAGGTGATCTCGGCATGTGTCAAAACCTCAATATAAAATATTACTATAAAGGATGGGGTTTGGTCAGTACAAACACAATGTCTATCATACCTTAACACCCACTTACACCCTCACTACACTACCAGGCTGATACAAAAGATTGAAATAATGGTTGAGGTCTCCAGGTGAATGGATAAATGAGATTACTTGCATTCCTCAATAGAACTCCTCTCATACTCTCATTGATGATTTGCTTATACTTATTTCCCAATGGTTAGCAAATAGTTACTTATTTTTTATTCTCCCATTTCTTATGATATGGAATTGGGCATCAATGCTCATAAAATAGAAAATGGCTAAACAATTGTGGCATATGGTTGTGATGGAGTTCTACTGTGTTATATGATGAGGGAGATGGTTTCAAGAAAATATGGCAATAACAATATGAACTAACACAAAGTGAAGGAAGAAAAACCAAGACATCATTGTTCACAGTAGCACCAATGTTGCAATGATGATCAGTTGTGAAATACTTGGCTACTCCGACAAATACAATAATAAAAAACAATCCCAAAGGACACACATGATGAAAAAAAGAAAACTAATTAATTCCAAGTACAAATTAAAGTATAATTTTCTCACTCTATTTTCTTGAGGGTTTTTGCAATATGGGCAATAGAGAAGTATGTTTTGCATGATTTCACATGTATAACTGATGCCTTTTTATTGTGTATGGAAAGGTGAGAGAGGAAGAGAATTTGGAACAAAAATTTAAAGATAATGTTAAAAAATTTTTTAAAAAGTTAAAAAAAGAATACTCTTTGCTCTTTAGTGCCATTTCCAGATTCTCCTATCAACACCACACAGCAACTTCACCTCCTTTCAGGGCTAGTATATTCAAATTTACCATCCAATCCATATCCTGGTGAATAATACCTACCCAGATGCAGAACATTCTCTCTCCTTTCTCAATGAATTCCATGCTTGGTTCACAGTCTGCTGCTGTACGCCAAGTCCTACCCATATTCTAAGGAACTTCACTATCATCATCCATTACCTCTCAAATACCCTAACCTCCCAAATCTTCAATGTAACCACATCTCCTTTGACCTCCTCTTCTTTTTTATCTCAGTGGTACACAGGGATTGTTAATCTCCTGTGCTTGTCAAAGCATTCTGCTTCCAAGATCAAGATCTCTGAAACTCCATTCTATGATCTTTATTTTCATTTTATCCTGCAATGTGACCACTCTGTTTACTTAACCAGATTAGTCACCACCCATCCTAAGGTGACAATAAAACCCCTCCTTCCTAATCTTAACCCGTCCTGAAACATTTCAGCTCTATGCTATCCTGTAATCCTGTGTCCCTTCCCCCCTTATCCTATGATCTCCTATGCTACCACTCCTCAGCCCTGGATCATGTCCATCATTAGCCCGTTCTGCTCCTCTGCCCATTGCTGAACAGAAATGGTGGAAATCACACAGCAATGTTGTTGTTGTTGCTTTTGTTTTCCTGTTTCTTAGTAAAGTGAGGTGAGGACCTCAGCTGAGAGAATGGGTAGGATGGGGAGTTTGGGGAATTTTGGGAAAGGTTGGGAACAGCTGTTGTAGAGAAAGGGAGAGATAGAAAATCAATTTGGGAGAAGTAATTGAATTGTTTTACTTCAGTGAAGGCCCATTTGGGTTTGGGCTACATTAAGTTGCACTTTACTGAAAAAATAGAGGACATTCACTGCATGCTCTGTTTTTCCCCTCTTCTTCATTTCACATCTCTTTAAAATGAATCTCCACTATTTCCTCCTTTACCTGAGTTTCTAATAGCTAGTCCTTCTCCTCACCAAGAATAGCCCCTGTCTACAACATGCCCTTGAAATCATTCCCTCCCTCCTCCAAAATATTGGCCTCACTATAATTTCTTCTCCCTCCAATCTGCAACTTCTCCTGATCTATTGATTTCTTTTACCTACAAACACCCCCTTCTTCCTCCATCCTCTAAAATACTTGCTAGGTTCCAAAATACCTGTCAGCTTTGTCCTATAGCTCTCTCCCCTTTCTCAGCCAAACTGTTCAAAAAAGTTATCTACATGTGATGTCTTTATCTTTGAAAAGTTCTGTAATTTTGCTTCCAACCCCCTCACTCAATTGAAATTTTTTTCATCAGTTACCAATGATCTTAGCATTACCATACTTTATTATATCTTCTCAATACTCATACATTTTATCTTACTCTAGCATTTAACACTTTTGACCACCTTATCCTTACAAATACCACTTTTTGAGTTTCTCCTTTTTGTTTCTCCTTCTACTTGTCGTACTGCTCATTCATGTAACAGCTAGTAATTGTTGATGTACCCCAAGGTTCTATCTTAGGCCTTCTTCTCTTTTCTCTCAACATACTCTCACTTGGTAACCTAATCAGTTCCCATGGCTTCAATTACTATCTCAATACAGATTAATTAATTCAGAAAGTTATCTTAAACTCAACATGTACTCTAAAGAATCTGTTATCCACATAGTGTGTACTGCAGTATGTTGGGAAGGTTTTATGAAGGAGGTGAAAGTTACACTGACTGGCACAGAAGAGGGAAGATTTGCATGGGTAGAAAGAATGGTACTCAGAGGTAAGCTTATAAATCATGTTATATTCCAACAACTACTGTTTTAAAAGGTTTTATCTTGTGAATTACCCAATCATGTATCTGATATATGTATATCTATCTATCCAAATACATATCTCTCTCTCTCTCTCTCTCTCTCTCTCTCTCTCTCTCTCTCTCTCT
>NW_027187341.1:3669500-3722895 GCF_028583685.1 Petaurus breviceps papuanus | reverse complement strand
TCTCTCTCTCTCTCTCTCTCTCTCTCTCTCTCTCTCTCTCTCTCTCTCTCTCTCTCTCTGTGTGTGTGTGTGTGTGTGTTAGCAATAAAAAAACTAATGGATTCTGGCTACACATATAAAATGGTGTAGGGTTTTGTATAATCATACTGATAGAGTCTAAAGTATAAATTGCTAAACCATATGTAGATGTATTTGAAAACAATAAAAGACTATATAAATCTGACCTGTTTTAGGGGGGTGTTGTGTAGTATAACAGAGAGACCACATGATCAGTGATAAGAAGACCTGGGTTCAAATCTCACATATGTCACTTGTTAGAGGGGGTAAGTCACTTATTTGGTCTAAGTTTAAGTTTTCTTTCTTACAAAATAAAGATAAAATTTGTACTATCCTCCTCACATGAATTGTTAGGAGGAAAGCAACTTTGTAAACTCTAAAACAGAGTAATTCTAATTATTGCTATATAAAGGGGCCATTGTTATCAAGTTTAGAAGAAAACTCAGTGGGAGAATGAAAGTTTACCCTTCGATACCTGGACAGTCATTGTATTTAGACAGGTGGTAACAATGAAGAATACCTCCTGAGTTCATGACGTGATTGTTTTCAGAAAATGGGGATGAAGAAGAGTTGCAGATCTTCTGAATTCAGGAAAGCATATTTTGGAGCTCAGATTGGACTGAGGTTAGCTAAGAAAAAATGTAAGAGAGAGCAGGGACAATGACATGAAAAATCAGGACTTGGGATTCTTAAATGATAAAGTCACATCACAGGAATTCAGCAAGACTTGTCTCCTGAGTTAGATAACTTGGTATCTACTCTATTTAGCCATAATTGTTTACATTGGTATAGTTTGAACTCTCACATATCATAGCTGCCTATAATAAAATAATTTTAGTTGCATTAAAGAAGAACAGGCTGAAAACATGTAGCTACTAGGAAGTCAGGGGAAGGTTCCAGCTGAGAAATATTTCTTAATGATTGAGACATAAAGAGTGATACCATAAACAAATTAGGAGAGCAAAGAATAGTTTACCTGTCAGATCTACAGAGAAGGGAAAAATTTATGGCCAGACAAGAGATAGAGAATATTATGAAACGCAAAATGGACAATTTTAATTACTTCAAGTTAATGCAACTAAGAAGGAAAGCAGAACACTGGGAAGCATTTTTTTTTACAGCCAATGTTTCTGATAAAGGCCTCATTTCTAAAATATAGAGAGAACTGAGTAAATTTATAAGAATATGAGTCATTCACCAATGGATAAACGGTAAAAGGATAATGAACAGGCAGTTTTCAGATAAAAAAAATAAAGCTCTATATAATCACATAAAATGCTCTAAATCACTGTTGATTAGAGACATGAAAATTTTAAAAAGAAAAACCTCTGAAATACTATCTCATACCTATTTATCTGATTTGTTTAATATAACAAAAAGGGAAATGATTATGCTGGAGAAGATGATGGAAAATTGGAACACTAATAAAAAGTTAGTGGACTTGTGAACTGATCCAACCATTCTGGAGAGCAATCTGGAACTATGCTCAAACGACTATAAAACATTGATAAAAATATTGATACAGCAATACCACTACCAGGTCTGTATCCCAAAGAGATTATAAAAAGGGAAAAGGACCCACATGTACAAAGACTCTTTTTGTAGTGGCAAAGAACTGAAAATTGAGAGGATGGTTGGGGAATGATTGAATAAACTGTGGCATATGAATGTAATGGAATCCTAGTATGGTATAAGAAATAATGAGCAGGTGGATTTCAGGAAAACCTGGAAAGACTTACATAAACTGATGATGAGTGAAGTGAGCAGAAACAGGAGAACATTGTACACAGTAACAGTAACATTGTGTGAGGATCAACTTTGATACACTAAGCTCTTCTCAGCAATACAATGATCCAAGATAATTCCAAAAGATTCATGATGGAAAATGCTATTCACATCTAACGAAAGGACCATGAAGTCTGAATGCAGATTGAAGTATATTATTTTCTCTTTTGTTGTTGGATTTTTGTTTTTATTTTCTTTCTTGTATTTTTTTTCCTTTTTTCTGATTCTTATTTTACACCATAACTAAGGTGGAAATCTGTTTAATATAATTGAAAATGTATAGCTTATATCAAATTGCTTTCCACTTGGGGAAGGAGGAAGGAAAGGGGAGAAGGGGAAAAAATTTGGAACTCAAAATCTTATAAAAGAGAATGTTGAAGGCTATATGTCCAGGTAATTGGAAAAATACAGTGCTATTAATTGGGGGGGAGGAGGAGGCAATATTTTTTTAAATAGAACTTAAGAAATTTTTAGTCCTAATTACAGGCAAGAAAAATAGCTATCTGACAGGGACAAAGACAAAAAATAAATAGTCCCTGCCCTTAATGAACTTACATTCTGCTGGGATATACAAATCTAATGACTTTAGAGACAGAGAAACTGACTCTGACCATATTCATGTCCTAACTTTAATGTTTGCTACCTAAATGACCTTGATATTGCTATTAAACCTTTATAGATTCAGTTTCCTCATCCCGAAAATGAGGCATTAGACATAGTTTTAAATATGTGTTCCCATGAATGAAATTATTTTTTTTCTAGATCCCACTATTTAGTGTGATTTCACTATTATTGGTGTGCTTCCAATTAGAAACCTCTCAGGGGTGGCCAGGAAGCACAGCGAGTAAGAGCACTGGCTCCAGTGTCAGGATGACCTGGAGATCGAATCCTGGGCTCAGACACTTAACACCCACCCAGAAACACCTGGCCGTGTAACCTTGAGCAAGTTATGTAACCCTAATTGCTTAGGGGCAGCCAGGTGGCTCAGCGAGTAAGAGCACCGGCTCCAGTGTTGGGATGACCTGGGGATCAAATCTGGGCTCTGAAACTCAGCACCACCCCCAGTAATGACTGGCCATATAACCTTGAGCAAGTTACTTAACCCCGATTGCTTAAAAAAAAAAAGAAAGAAACCTCTCACTACCAATGCAGATTGACGTCTGCTTTTGGACAGTAATCTGGAAGACTAAATGAGTAAGTGATTTGTTTATACATATAGTCAGTAGGTGATAAAGCGAGTGCTTGAACCCGGCTTTTCTGACATGGAGGCCAAGTCCCAATCCATCAAGCCGTGGCCATCTCTTGAATGAAAGTACTATATAACACAAAATGTAAGATACAGAAGATATAGCACCTTGTGAACCTTGAAGGAACACAGAAAAGGAAGACTGTGGAGTTTAAGAATTGAAAAGTAGTATATTTTGACTGCAAAACAGTTTATGAGTGGAAGTACTATGAATACACTGGAAAGTTAGGTGGCAACTAGAGAGTAAAGAGCCTTAAAGGTTATGCAAAGTAGTTTGTTTTTCATCCTGTAGGCAATGGAGAGCTGCTCCAATTTTATTGTTGTTGTTATGGTTATTATTATTATTATTATTATTATTATTATTATTATTATGCAAGTGACATGATAAGATCTATACCTTAGGAACTCAAATAGAAAAGAGGTTATACATACATAAAACCATACATAAAAATTGGCAGGCAGCGTATGAACTCAGAAAAACACATGTTAACATTATCCATGTTCTTTTATATTTTTATATTAAATTACCTTTTTAATCTGCTTTTGGCTTTAGTCCACAGTGTTGCAGACAGTGTGCAGCAGCTATTTGACATCTCTCATGTAGAGGATGGGTTGGAAAGGGGAGAGGTTGGAATTGGTTGCACCAAATAATAGGCGAACACAAGAAGGGAGTGGAGAGGATAATAAGGTCCTTGATTAGGCTAGTGGCTGTGTGAGTGGAAGGGGCAAGGCAAAAGAGATGTATAAATAAAAAAATATATGTCAAAATTAAAATATTTCAAGTCAAAATAGAGCACAAAAACTAAATAAATGTGTTGTTGTTGAGAAAAAGAAGAGAATCAAAGATAATTAAGATGTCCTCAAGAACCTCAAAGACTTAACAGGGATAGAGAAGATTGGATATAAGAAAGATCTGGGGGAATACAAGATATTCTTTTGAAATCATGTGGAGCTTGAAATGCTTGTGGAATATGTAGTGGAGAGTTTATGATATGAGACCAGAGGTTAGAAAAGAGGTTAAGATTGGAAACATACATTTCAGCATCATCTATATGATACAAATAGAGATGTTATTGGAAACCATGGCAGCTGGGAATGTATTGAAAACCAAGTAGATCTATAGCATACTTGGAAAACTTCACACAAAGCAGGTAGGAGAGTAATTCTATTGCAGGTAAGGAGAATAAGGGTAGTAAGGAAACTGTAGGAGAATTACAAAAGAACGGTGTCACAAAGAAGAGAAAACATCCAGGAGAATTATTACATTAGGTTCCTAATTGGTCTGCCTGATTCAGATTTCTACCTATAGAAATTTATCCTTCAAGAAGTCACCAAAGTGGCTGTTTATCTTCGAGCCTCCTTGGTTTCCTTATAGTCTCAGCCAAAGTCCTACCTTCTAAGAAATTGTTTCAAGTCCTTTTTAATCTTAGTTTCTTCCTTTGGAGATTACCTGCAATTATCCTGTATATATCTTGTTTTCAGTTAGCTGTGTGTATGTTGTCTCCCATCTTATATTCAGAACTCCTTGAAAGTAGGGATTGCTTTTTGTTTGTGTCCTTGCCTTTTTTGTTTCCCCAGTGCTTAGCACAGTGTCCATAGTAGACACTTAATAAATGTTTGTTGACTTGATTTCACTTGACAGTGAATTTTCTAGAGTATAGGCCTGACTAGTTCTCTCTCCTCTGGCATAAATTCTAATGATCATTTATTGCCTCCAGGATCAAAAGTAAACTTCTGTTTGGTATTTGTACTTCACAATATTAGACTCATCCTACCATCCTAGTCTTATCAGACATTACTTACTGCCATATAATTTATATTCCAACCTAACTGACCTTCTTTCTGTTCTTCAATACATAAAAACCCATCTCTAGTTTCCCAGCCTTTGTACTTGCTATTACTCAGATCTGGAAGAAACTCTCTCTTCTTTACCTCTTTTACTTTCCAATTACCTTCAAAACAAAATTCAAGCATCATTCTTGAGATTTGCATTGGTCTCTTCAACTATTGGCACCTTTCCTTCATTCCAAGGTTACCTTGTATCTGTTCTGTATATGTTATACACACAATGTATGGATGTATATCTACATAGTCATTACTGTTATAATATAAACTCCTTGAGGGGAAGGGTTATTTTGATTTTATTTTTGTATTGCCTGGGCAGTGCCTCTCAATTTTTTTTTTTTTTTGGAATTTACTTATTTATTTTAAATTTTCAACATTTATTTCCACAAGATTTTGAGTTCCAAATTTTCTCCCCATCTCTCCCCTACCCCCACCCCAAGATAGCAAGGATACTGATTACTACTTCCCCCAGTCTGCCCTCTCATATATAACCTCTATATCTCCCCTTACTCCTTTCCCCCCTACTTTCTTGTAGGGCAAGATGAGTTTCTATACCCCATGGACTGTATATCTTACTTCCTGGCTGTATGTAACAACAATTTTTAAATATTTGTTTTTAAAACTTTGATTTCCAAATTCTCTCCCTTCCTCCCTCCTCACCCATTCCCACTGGGAAGACAAGCAATTCAATATAGGTTATACATGTGTAGTTATGCAAAACATTTCCATAGTAGTCATGTTGTGAAAGACTGTATTTTCCTCTATCCTATTCCACCGCCCATTTATTGTTTTCTCCTTTGACCCTGTCCCTTTTCAAAAATGTTTGCTTCTGACTACCCCTTCCCTCAATCTGCCCTCCCTTCTATCATCCCCTCTCATCTCCTTCTCCCCTACTTTCCCATAGGGTAAGATACATAATTAATTGCGTAATCATTCCTTAAGCAAATCCAATGAGAGTAAGGTTGACTCATTTCCTTTTACCTGTGCCTCTCAATTTGTGCTTAATAAATGCTTAGGGATTGATTAACATGAATATCATTGATCCATAAAGGACCTTAGAGGACTTCCAATCCAACCCTCTACAGTTGAAGAAATTGAGATTCAGATTTGACTTAAATACTTCCCCAAGATCACACCAAAGTTAATAGTTGAATGCAAGCTATCTGACTCCAGCCAGTGTTTTTCCAATGTACCACACTGCCTCCTTGACCGACTGGTCAACAATTTCAAAAGTTGCAGAAGGGAGGTCAAGGAGTATGAGGTGAAGAAACTGTGCAAACTTCAAGTAACTTGCTATGTACATTAGAAGACTTAGTAAGTGTCTTGTGACTTAACAGCTATGTCTGAGTGCTTTCTAAGGAGAATCTTACTTCAAATTAAGTTCAAGGTCTTTGGCGGTACTTCTCAGGTGGAGGTAATTAAAAAAATAAAATCTCTGGGAATTCAAAGATCACTCTTTTAGTCATAAACCTATGATCCTACAATGCCCAGGTTTAGCTCATGCCCCCCTGAACATTGTTCAGCTGCAAGGTATTGTTGGCTCATGCTAGAGCAGGATAAAATAAATAAACAACAAAGCAAATAAAATCACCCTCACACTTTCCCTTCAAAGAACATGTGGATTTGGGAGTAATCTCAGTCTCTTTGTAACAGAAGCAATAAAACTGTAATTGATCTGTAAATGGGCTAATGCTTTCTGCTAACGTATGATTGTGAGAAGCCAATGAGACCTGAAAAGGTTGATATGGGCACTAGGCCATGCATGTCAGCTATGGACTCTGGTGCTCAATGAATATATATTTCCATCATTTGAAACTATGGGCTCTGAAAAGTGCAAGAGGTAGAGTGACCTTGAAGCTGACAGATCAGAGTAATAAGAATCTACTTCATGATATAAGGAGAAAAACAGTTCTCAACATGATAGAATCATGTTTTTAAACTAGAACTTGGGAGATCAAGTAGTATAAAAAACAGTAGGAAATTATAACTGATACTTCTATAACATCCCAAGTGAGAAAAGTGCATATGTATATGCATGTATATTTATACTTACATGTCTACATATGTGTATATAATATGCACAACATATGTGTTCATGTATGTCATGAAAAACTATCTGAGGGAAGTATCATTACTGTTTCCATTTTACAAATAAGAGCCTCAGACAGCTTAAGCAATCTGTCCATAATTACACATTAAGTATATATCAAAGGCAGAATTTGAACCAAGATCTTCTTGGCTTCAAGTCCAACACTTTATCCACTATCCCCATTCTTCCTCTCATGCTTACGGCAACTAAGGCCCAAAG
This sequence comes from Petaurus breviceps papuanus, assembly GCF_028583685.1. NCBI lineage: Eukaryota > Metazoa > Chordata > Mammalia > Diprotodontia > Petauridae > Petaurus > Petaurus breviceps. The sequence goes on along the minus strand of NW_027187341.1, from coordinate 3,715,654 downwards.
ATATACAGGTAGCATAAGTAGAATTCAAATCCAATTGTGGCCCCAAATTCAAGTCCAGTGCTCTTCCCGATAAACTAGGCTGCCATTGGAAGCTTCCCCACACCCTGGGTAGCAGCACAGAAGGTAAGCTATACATAGTGACAGCCCAATTGAATGAGTTAACATTTTGGAGGCACCATGGAAAGCACAGTGAATCTGGAGTCAAAGGACACGAGTACAAGTCTTGCTACTCTCTCTTATTACTTACATAACCACAAATTCTGTTCTTGTTTCCAATCTGTCAAATAAAGGGGATGGGCAAAATGACCTCTAAGGTTTCTTCCAATTCTAAAAGTTTGTGAGTCTGTTACTTGACATTTTGAAATGGGCATGCTGAAATGCAACTGAGGTAGAGGTTTGGTAAAAACAGGCAGCAAATATAATTTTAAGGTACACTCAAATCTCACAAAGAAAAATGTATAATAAACTTCATATTTGCTTATATAAAAGTTTCTTCTATAATTCATCATTATTACAACAATTTTAAAATAATGATAACAATAATGACAATAGCAAAATTACAGTATTATGTAGGTTTAAACACACTTATGTTTGAAAACAGCAAACACTATTCAACAGTGCTGCTGTTCTTTGTTCGTTTCAGTCATGTCCAATTCTTCATGATGCTGATTGGTGTTTTCTTGTTAAAGATACTGGAGTGGCTTGCCATTTCCTTCCAGCTCATTTTACAGAGAAGGAAACTAAGGCTAACAGGGTAAAGTGACTTGCCCAAGGTCAAACAGTTAGTGTCAGAGGCCAGATTTGAACTCAGGAAGATGAATCTTCCTGACTCCAGACCCAGCACTCAATCCATTGTGCCACCTAACTTTCCACTATCCAACGGTAAAGTTGGAAATGTTCCCACTATCCAACAGTAAAGTGGAAAATGACAGTTTTCTAAAATACAGAGGAAGACAGAAAAGCTGGAAGATTTATTTTAGGAATATAACATAGACTAGTAGAAAGAACATTAAATGTAGAATCATGAGACCTGAGTGAGTCAACATTTACTCCTTGACTGACACAGGGGCCAAAGTCACTTTACTACTAGCGCCTTAATTTTCCCATCTGTAACATAAGGATAAGACAAGCTGTCCAATCACCAAATAGGGTTTTTCTAAGGGTAAACTGAAATTTTTGAATACCTCTGAAGAAAAATATTCTCTAAATCCAGTATGTACTTCTTTTCTTATTAACCATAGCCACAAGTAATTGAAATAATAAAATTCAGTGCAGGCCACCTGTAATTTGAAAACCTGTCTCCAATTGGGAATTAAACCCTCAGTGCCTTTGTAAAATTGGGAGTGAAGTTAAACATGGGACAGTCCTGGGGAGGTGAATAGCTCTATTGATTTCTGGTCTGTAAGTAAAAGAAAACTCAGTAGCAGCAGTCATGAAATTTCCAGCGTGGCAGTCACAGTGCAAGTGATTAAGAGCCCTGTCTTTCACCTTAAGCATTGCAATTCAACCCTGTGAGGTTTAACACCTCACCTCAAGACTCAGTCATGTCTCAAGTGACTGTGAATTGACATCACAAACACACCTCCAAATTTAACAAAGAAGGTAGAGAGAAAAGGAAAGAAATGCCTTCATGCCTAGAGAAATTTTTCAGCTGAGATCAAAGACTAAGGCAAACTTGAGGGGGAAAACACACACACATACACACACATATACACAGATACACGTGCACACATGAATAAATTAACCCAGAAACACTTCTCTAACTAGAGATCAGGCCTGCCACAGAAGGGCCCAACAGTGGCCAGATAAAACACTATTATCCTTTACCTTAATGAACTCTGTACTGACAAGTATTTTATGACAAATTTTGTGCTCCAGCAGTAACTTCAAAACTGTATGAGGTTTGGGGCACCATTTAAAGCTGTATATGTTCGTGTCACGCCTCTGTGACAAGCTCTCTCAGTCCTCATCTGGGTCACTAAATAGAGATCCCATGATAAGGAAAACTGACATCCCATTCATCTTGCTTTACATGAGTGCTTCTTCTGTCAGGAGGACCACATAACAATGTTAGTTTTATATACTCTCAAGAAAGGCAGCTTTGGATTGGTCAAAAAAGAGTAGCTTGACTGTGAGACAAGGAAGCAATGCAGACACACAAAAGATTTAGACAACACCCTTTTTCTCTACCACTCAGTCCATCCTCAAAACAACAGCCAAAAATAATTATAATAAATTTAAAATCTCTCAAGCTTTTGTGTACTTTTTTGAAAGAAAAGATTAATTACCCTTTCAGTCTTGAAACAAGGGGAAAAAACTTAGCATATAAAACAGAAATTATTCAAGAATGGACTGGAAAGACAAGCTCTTTGTGTAGTTAATTAAATTTTATTAACATTTTACTTCATTTACTTCCTCTCAGGAAAGAAACCAACTTTTGCCAGCTGTTTAAATAGGACGGATTTTCCAGAGCTCTACCAGTTTTTATTTTTTGCCTTTTATTTTATTTTAGGCTATCTTTAAGCAGAGGTTTTTTTTTTTAACTTGAGATGCCTAATAGGCGTACAAAACTGACCTTCTAACTTAAGATTTCGGGGTGAAAAATCTGATAATATTTCCCCTTTTAGGAAAAAAAAAACGGCTCTCTCCAGTCCTTGAATGCTCTCTCCTAGTTCTTAATAAACATTATGTTGCTCTAAGTAATGTATAAATGATGTGTGAGTCAAATTAAAGGTTGCATTTGTCATCTATACAAGTAAAGCAACTCATGCACATAATTGAAAAAAAGCACGCCATCATCACAACGTCTTTTATTCCCGCTTCATCACCATGGCGCATGAGGAAAGAAGTGTGAAAATACTTACACCCTTATGAAGTCTGAAACTAATAAACACAATATAACCCGGGTCTGTTCAACTGGAAATGCTTTTTAAAGATGAGCTTAGAAAGGATTATAAAGTGACTGCCCTCAAAGACCAATATAAGGAACATTAATTGAAAAGGATAGAAGAATAGCAAGCTCTATTTTACCATTTTAAAAGTAAGTACTATATACAAAGGGCAAGGTTTTAAATTTTCAAGGCTTTGAAACACTTCCTTAGAGATGTATCTTCTCCCCCATCCCCTCTGAGAGATTTACTTCAACATGCAATGTGATATAATTCTCTCTGACCTCTTGACCACAATGCTTCTGGTATCTGAGCAGGAAACTTCTTGGAATCTATCCTTTTGATATGAAAGAATACACTATACTTAGCCTCCACTGATATAAACCATCTGAAACAATTCTCTATTGGCCAACATTTAATATACCAAAGAGGGACCCCACCCTTCACCTGGATCTCTGAACACTGCAAAATTCAATTTCATAACATGGCTCTCAGATACCTGTTTAGTTTAGATTAAATGTAGGTTAAAGTGTAATCTTTCTGTAATCTGATCACAGGCCTGCACAAATAGTTTGGCTAGGGGCTGGACATGAAATAGAAAACATCAAATTGTTCTAAACTGTTCATATCTAGCCTAGATAGTCGAGATTCCCCAGTGGCTTCTAACGCCCATCCTACATCTCTGGAAAAATGCTGCATCTCCTAGTGAACTCCCAATGAACTCCTCTAGAGGGATGCTCATTTATCCTTTCGTGTTTCTTGTTTGTCACAGTAATAGTGAAATAACAGCATCATGTAAACAAAGCAAGACAAAAAAGCTGCACAACTGTTATAGTTAGTGGCATTAAATATTTACCATGGATGTTTTAAAGTCAAATATTTAATGTTTTCAAACAAATCCACTGTTTTCTATGAGTTTTCCATTAAATATTAAGATTAATTTTCTGATTCTTTTATGATTGTGGGATCTACTTTTTTATGAGTTTTACTTTGTTTTTATCTTTGAAAGAAAATTGAAAACTACTAAAGAATTTTCAGCTTCCTTTGCCTTTTTCTGTGGTCCTACATCTTCAGATCCTAAATACTTTGCCTAAATCTATCCTCTCTTTGAAGCAACTTGTAGTTTTGCTGATTTTGATGCATTCACATTACCATCTGATGGTGACTTGGCTGAGGTCTATTTGGTCTTAGAAGTATTATATGGAGTCAAAAATACTATTTTCAGTGTAATGTCCATAAGGTCTTATAAACAGTGGGACCTACAAGAGTATTCAGGTTTTGTCCTATGGAAAAAAAATTTTTTCTTTTACACTCCCCTGAATAAAGAGCTACCCTTAGGAAAAGATTCCATGAATTCATTCATACTGAGATATGAACGCCTTGAAGTGTTATTCTTCTTGGGGTATTTGTATTGTAGTACTAAATGAAACTTTCAGCCAAAGGACTTAGTACACAGTAGTAGAATTCTAGACATTAATATTTTAGAAGAGAATGGCATAACAGTCCCTGAATCCCCGCTAAAATCGTTTGATAGAATGATCACTTTTTCTAATGATTTGTAAGACTGGCTTTTCTTATGTGCCTTTAACCTCATCATACTGGAAGACAATCAATTCATCAAAAAAGCAATAGACTTTGGTCACAACTACAAAAAGAAGATTGACCAAACATAAAACTTTAGAATATCTGTCTTTTCACTATACTTCTCTAAGAAGTATAAGAAGGTAGTAGCAGAATCTGTAAGGTTATATAGCTCTAATACTATTAGAATATGACAAAAGCTTATTTTGTAAATATTGTTTCATATTCTTGAAAAAAGTGGTTGATTATCTAGATACTAAAGAGACAGTGTATTACGTACCAGAAAAAAAAAGTTAGATTAGGAGTCAGCAGTTCTAGCCTCATCTCTGCCACAACCTAGCTGTGTAAATTTGGGAAAATCACTTAACTTCTCTGAGATGGTTTCCTAATTTCAAAATGGAGAAGATAAATCTTTTATTATTTAGTTTGTTAGGTTATTGACATGATTAGATATAACATGTGCAAAAACTCTTTGAAAATTGTTATCAAAATGCAAAATTTTGTTTAAAATTCTTTTAAAGGAGGTCGCAGATTATATTTATCTTTTTCTCTCTCAGCTCCTAAGCTTTGCATGTAACAGACACTAACACATATTTGATTGATATTAATGGAATTACTATACTTTATTTCCACTAAACTTAAAAAAATCATCTCTTATTGTTTCTACTTCTTGTAACTTTAATGGTGCTGATTATTCAGTATGAAAACTGTCCAGTCTTCCTATTTCTTCTCTTCCCAAAATACTGAAACTTTAGCTATTTTTCTGCTCATTAACACTTTATTAGGCAGTAAAGGAAGAGTCAGATGAAATGGAAAGGGATGAAATGCAGTCATTAGTTATTAGTTAACTGCTTACATAAAAGGCCTTAGTGTGTTAGAAAGTCAAAGTTAGTAAAAGAAATGTATGTTGGCAGTTATATATTTATCTGTGATATCCTTGTATCCCATTAGCAACAATAACAGAGATTTGCCTTTTCTTCTCTAGGAATTTAATAATCACTGTTTATCTTATGTTCTGCATCTATCTCACACCTAGGTTTCACTTAATTATTAGTAAATAGCACGGATAATTTTTTAAAGAAACTTTCTCATTTTCTTTGTTTCTGAATTATGGACATTATCCTACTAAACCAAGACTTCCTACCAACATAGTGAACTTTGCTTTCTCAGAATTAGTCCTTATACTTATAGTGAGGGAGTGAAGAAACTTTTCAGAGGCTGGCAACACAGAAGACTCATATATGCTTCCATAGCTATTGTCACGAATCCCTTTCTATTCTCCAAAATGGCAGTAGACAAGCTGTGAACATAACAGATTCTCAGAATATGGGAACCTGCCCAGTGGCCCCATTGTCCTTTCTGTCATACTATAAATGCAGCAAAAAAAGAAAAAGACGGAGCAGACAGTTGGCTGCAGATCTGACTGCCAAAAGTAATAAATAAAATGTTTAAGCATACGTCTTTTTCAAATGGGATTGTCTTGATGGTTCATGAAAATGACTATATTAATTTGACAAAATAGCTAATGTTTGGACAAAGGAGAGGTTGAATGTTAGGCTGTAGATAACCTTACTGTTTGAACTCAGCTTCCAGAAGTGAAGTATTGGAAAATATATGAGGAGAAAAACTAGCCATTGATTCCTAATCCCCAGCATGTTTAATCTTTACATTTCATTCTCTCCTCTGAAAATCAAGATTGCTTAACTACATTAAATATGCCTTGGGAAAGTGCTGGGACCCCCTTAGTTGTCATCTTACAAAAGCAATGCCTTCCTTTTCTTCTCCAATCTCTATACACTGATACTCTGATGCAACCATTCCCTTATGTAAAGTCTATTAAGTTGGGATTCTTACCTTGGGGAACTGTAAACTTTGAAAAACATAATATTATATAACAGTTTCATCATAATTGGGTTCTTTTGCAATCCCATGTATTTTATGTGTATTTCAGAGAAGAGGTCCAAGGTTTCACTAGAATGTCAAAGGGGTAGCACATGCATACACACACACACACACTCACACACACAGTTAATAACTCCTACTGTAAAGAGTCCAGAGACAAGGAATAATTACTAGAGTGATGTGACTCTTTATTCTAGTCACCATAAATTTTCAATCTAATTCCATTATTACTCATCTTTAGTTCAAGTGACTTGCAACCCACCTTATATAGAACATGGAAAAACATTTCTGTCTCTATACCAATGTTTAAATCCAAGCTTAACATACAGGTGAGAACTTACATATTCACAAGTTTTGAGCTTCACCTTCACTCTGGGGTTAACAATTAAAACCTAGGGTTATAGGTGATTATTTGGGAATTAACAGAAAATTTTATTTGGAAGGCAACTGAGAGATCAACTAGTCTAATCAATCACCCAATTCAAGGACACATTCTAATGTATTTTCTTGTTTTTCTTTTGATTTTTTTTTTTGGAGAGCAATTGGGATTAAGCGACTTGCCCACAGTCACATGGCTAGATTTTGTGTTAAGTATCTGAGGCCAGATCTGATCTAATGTATTTTCAAAGAACAACCATCTCACCCTTAATTGAAAATTATCAGTATGGTTCAATAGAAAAAGAGACAAGAGAACGAATCCTATTTTAAGCACTTTCTATGTGCAAAGCACTGATAAGTGCTGCAGATTCCAAAGAAAATTAAGATATTCTCTGCTCTCAAGAAGCTCACATTCTAATGAAAAAGAGAACACATATGGAAGGTTTTAGTTCCAGGTTATATGGAAAAGTCCCATGGCCCTTAGGGTGCAGCAACAAGATGGATGGTAATGCTTCTTTTTCTCATGCCATTTTCATTGGCAATATCATATCTCTTTCTGATGGTAAAGCCCTTGACTCTGGGCTGGAAGCATTGTCATTCCCAAGGCCCCTGAGTTCAGGATCGTAGTCAATCTCTGTAAGGATGTGATAGATGACAATGAGGGAGATGCTCAGAACATGCAGCTTCCTACCTCTCACTCAAGGTGCCTTGATGCTTCAAGAGGCTGTCTTCTATCTCCTGAATGTAGTGGTTGGTTTGTAGTTGGGGAGGATGGCTGGCTTTTTGTCAACAAGGAACGTATCCCTCAAAATTGGTTATGAAGGCTGAGTTGGAAGTAGGATTGCTGGTTTTCATGCATTTGGAGTCAGAGGGCATGTGTTGAAAGCTTAGCTCTGCCACTAAACACCTATGTGACTTTGGGCAAATCCCTTTACCTCTCTGAGTTTTATATACCTCATCTATAAAATGATGGTTATGAACTAGTCTCCAAGGTCTCTTTCAGCTGTAAATCTATGATCCTATGAATTCATAGGAGTCCTTTGACTTTGGACATGGGAAATTCTTTTACTATATTGAGCCAAAATATACTTCCATCTGGAGACGGCACAGTGGATTAAGCACTGGGACTGGGGTCTGGAAGTTTTGAGTTCAAATCCAGCTTCAAACATTTACTAGCTATGCAACCATGAGCAAATCACTTAAATCCTATTTGTCTCAGTTTCTCATATGTAAAATGGAGACATGCTGAAGAAGAAAATGGCAAACCACCCCAGTATCTTTGCCAAGAAAATCCAATGTCATGGGGTTATGTAGAGTCAGATACCACTGAACAACAACATTTATATCTGATGTTCCTTGTTTTATAGAAGATCAGAGAATTTTGTTGTCAAAAGGGACCTCAGCGGGTTATCTAAACCAATTGGCATTGCCCCTCCAAATCACCACTACCACATAATCTACAAATCATCATCTAGCCTTTACTTAAATTCTTCTAATGATGGTGAACTCACTACCAGATGAACCAATATAGAAGTAGCTTAGAGACCATCAAGACCAACCCCTCAATTTTGAAACTGTGGAAACTCAGGCCCCCCAAAATTAAGCAGGTTATTCAAAGTAACATAAGTAGTCATTGTCAAAACCAGAATTGGAATCCAGGTCCTCTGACTGGAATCATGCCAATCATCAAAAAGTTCAAGTGCAATATGAATCATACTTTTGAATAGCTCCAATTGATAGGAAATTTTTCTTGATACCAAATCTAAATTTGACTTTTTTGCGATTTTTACCTAGTGCTCCTAGGTCTGGGGTCAAGTAGCTAGGTGCTGCAGTGGACAGTGCTCTGAGCCTGAAGTGAAGAACTAATTGTGTTCTAATCTGGCCTCAGACACTGGTTTGTGACCCTTGCCAGACAACTTAATCTTTGTCTGCCTAAGGTTCCTTAATTGTAAAATATAAATAATGATTAAGCCTACATCATGGGATTATAGTGAGGGACAAATGAAACAACATTTCTAAAGTACTTGTCACAGTTCTCAGTGCATACCGTGTTTCCCCGATAATAAGACACTGTCTTATTAATTTTTTTGGAAAGAAAAACACCAGAGGGCTTATTTTCAGGGGAGGGCTTATGTTGTCCTGCCTCAGCTCTCCTCCGTGGCGCTGCTCTCAATGGCGCCAGCAAGCAAATCACTGGGGAAGAACAGGATGACATGCTCACTGCTGCAGCTCTGATTGGATGCAGCTCGGAGCATGGCGTGCGTTTCACCCGGGGGGGGTGGGACGGTGCATACAGAGGGTACCATAATGTAGTGTGTAGCACAGGGGATCACCTTCACTACAGTAGCAATCTCAATAGGGTTTATTTTCGGGGGAGGGCTTATTTGAGAGGAATCTTACATAGTAAGGGGAGGGCTTATTTTAGGGATAGGTCTTATTATCGGGGAAACACAGTAGAAGGCCCTTATTAAATGCTTATTCTCCCCTCCCAATCCTGCTTCCTTATGATAACTGTTCTTTTTCTTTTTGCTCTTTTTGGAGGGGAGAGGGCAGGGCAATTGGGGTTAAGTGACTTGCCCAAGGTCACACGGCAGGTAAGTGTTAAGTGTCTGAGGCTGGATTTGAATTCAGGTCCTCCTGACTCCAGGGCCGGTACTCTATTCACTGCCCCACCTAGCTGCCCCGAATATGATAACTTTTCAAAAACTTGAAGACAGTTATTATGTCCTCCCTAATTTCCTCCATGCTAAACAACCAATTATCTTATTATATAGGCTAGTTCTTTCATTTAGTATTATCTTGGGCAAGCCATATTTTTTCCCTCTCCCGGCTTAAGTTTCTTCATTTAGAAAATGAAGGAGTTGAACTCAGGTTCAAGGAACCCTAATGTTCCTTCCAACTCTCAATCTATAATCATATCATCTTTAATATTCCCTGATCTACCAGTTTATTTATACAGTAAAAGAAGGAGGAGGAGGACAAGAAATTAGTTTCATGTGGCATGACAAATACTTGTTAAAGCCACTTATAATCACCATCTCCTTTTCTACCTTTTCAATGTACAACAAACGGACCTATTTAAGCTCCATTAAAGGGAATCCTTTAATTATCTGAATACAGTGAACATATTTCATCTTATCTATTCCAGGCTAACTATCCTGTAACATTTCAACCTTCCTCACATAATTTCCTGGTCCTTCAACACCATAGTTTATGATTTTTGCTTAATTTGTCACCATACCAATGAAAATATTTCTTCCAGAATTTAACAAAATTCAGATGCTGTTTGACCAGTTTAGAATATAAGAGGATGATCACTTTCTCTATCATTTAGAAAATCCTGGAATCTAAAATAACCTTTTCAGCTTTTTTAGCAGCACTATCATACTATTGAGATTTATAAGTATGTGGTCAATCAAAACCCCCAGATTAGTTTTTACTTTATATACAGTGAATTCATCATTCAGTTATGCAATTGATTATTTTTTGGAGAGGGGAAGGCAGGGCAATTGGGGTTAAGTGACATGCCCAAAGTCACACAGATAGTTAGTGTTAAGTGTCTAAGGCCAGATTGAATTCAGGTCCTCCTGACTCCAGGGTTGGTGCTCTATTTACTGTGCCACCTAATTGCCCCTCAAGTGATTATTTTTATTTTTATTTTATTTTTAATTTTTTTAAGCAATTGGGGTTAAGTAACTTGCCCAAGGTTACATGGCTAGTTTTTTTGTGTGGGTGTTAAGTATCTGAGGCCGGAACTGATCCCAGGTCCTCCCGACTCTGGGGCCAGTGCTCTTACTCCTGTGCCACCTAACTGCCCCTCAAGTGATTATTTTTAAAGCAGTTACTATGACTAGAGTCAGAAGATCTTATTCAAACTTCACTTTAATATTTGCTACCTATATGACCTTGGATAAGTCATTTAACCCCTTTACCATCAATTTACTTTTTTTTATAAAATGAGGGGATTAGACTAGATGTACTCCCTGAGGTCCCTTCCAGTTCTAAGTATGTGATCTAATAATACCCCAATTTTTCCAGCTATCATTTCTCCTATAGATCTGAATATTTAAGATGCTAAGACTCTTAAGATTTTTTAACTTTGGTCTTAGGGCACTTGCAAAGCTGAACCCAACATAATTACAATAATTTTTTTTTAGAGAAAGCATCTTAATGAGCATCACCAGAATATTTAGCGGACAGGAATACTTGACTCATTAATGACATAACAATTTGTCAAAAATTATGCTGATATAACCAAAAAGTTGCAGAGTAGATGCTTCCTTAAAGATAATAAAATATTCCATTTCATATAAAGAGAAACTATAGCTGAAATTAAAAACAGTTAGAAGGTAAAAATATTGCAAATGTATAAAAAAGACCATTTGAGACCTAAAACACTTGGAGTTCCAACTCAGCATTCTTTTTATCCCAAATCAATCTGTAAATCAGATATTATGAAATCCAGAAACTTGGGAAGCTTGTGCTTCAGGGAACATGTATGAGAACACCTGCTTACTTCCCCCTTTCCTACAGTAGTGACTCCATCTAAACTATCCCTGCCCCACAAAAGTAGAGAGATATTCATTCTGTCCAGTTAAAAGAAAGAAGGGGAGAGAGAGCTACTAGAAAAGGAATAGGTGGAGAGGGTGACATGGAAAATGAAAGACCCTGAAGAATATTACCCAGAGGAACAGGGCTTTTGTGCCTGAGTGGAAAAGGCTTGGAAAACCTCCTGGAACTGGAGGCCTCAAGAGCCCTTGAGAATTTACTAGGTTTTTTTTTTTATTGATTGATTGATTGCTTGCATTTTTGGAGGGCTATTGGGGTTAAGTAACTTGCCCAAGGTTACACGGCTAGTTTTTTTTCTTTTTGTGTGTGTGTGTGTGTGGGTGTTAAATGTCTGAGGCTGGAAACGAACTCAGGTCCTCCTGACTCTGGGGCCAGCGCTTTACTCACTGTGCCACGTAGCCACCCCTAGAATTTTCTAGGTTGATTAGGATTGAGGTCAGGTCCCCAAAACCCCCAAATATAAGAATATTCAGACACTTAACACCCACAACATGATTTAGGATTTGTGCATCAGTAAAATAGGAAGAGGTCAAAGAATAAGGAAGTATACAAGAAACAATCAAGTAGGAATACAAGGGAAAGAATATAAACCAAAAGACCAAGCAAAAAAGCTTATGTAAATCAAAAACAACCTGGCTCACAAGGAGATAAACTAAAAATCTCAAAAACAGTATGAAAAAGAAGCAAAATTTTAAAAGAAACTAGAAAATAATCATCAGAAATTACAGAAGAGAATGAAATATAACATACCAAAAAGTAAAGGCAATAAGGCTGTAACACAAAATAATACAACCTGGAAAACTGAGCCTAATTACTTTTTTTTTTCGCTTTTTGGAGGGTGGAAGGTAGGATAATTGGGTGTAAGTGACTTGCCCAAGGTCACACGGCTAGTTTTGTGTTAAGTGTCTGAGGTCAAATTTGAACCCAGGTCCTTCTGACTCCAGGGCTGGTGCTCTATTCACTGTACCACCTAGTGAACCCACTATTTTTTGTAAATGGACATTCAGGGGGGTGAAACTAAAATGGCAGAGTGAAAGCAGGGACTCACCCAAGCACTCCCCCAAACACCTTCAAATACCTTTAAGAAGTGACTCTGAACAAATTCTAGAGCAGAAGAACCCACAAAGTGACAGTGTGTCGCAGACTTCCAGCCCAAGACAACCTGGAAGGTCAATGGGAAGCCATATGCAGCCATACCAGATCTTAAATTGTATTATAAAGCAGCAATCATCAAAACTAGTTGGTACTGGCTAAGAAATAGAGTGGTGGATCAGTGGAATAGGTTACATATATAAGACACACTAGTCAATGACTATAGTAATCTACTGTTTGATAAACCCAAACATTCCAGCTTCTGAGATAAGAACTCACTATTTGACAAAAACTCCTGGGAAAACTGGAAAACAGTATAGCAGAAACTAAGCATAGACCAACATTTTACGCTGTATACCAAAGTGATTGGTTGGTTGTTGTCTTTCATTCTCTAAGAGGAATAAAATAACATCACCATGCTAGAGTGAAGTTTCAATGTTTCCAACTGTGGCTGATCAAACCAATACAAGTTTGCAATGATCTACCATAGCTTGGATACAAATAGTCCATGTGAACATTGGCAGTGCATACTGGATTTTTTGTTGTCACACTTCATGTGCTAGGGGGTGAGTGGAATTGTCTTTGCAGACATTTTTGTGCTTTTTTTGTGTGTGTGTTTCGACCACAGGGTGGGATTTCCCTCCAGTCTTGATTATCCAATCAAGCCAGGATTGGGTAAGCAGACAATTTTTAGGGCACTTTTTCTAGCCCCTTCTTCATGCCAGGAGGTGACACCCATGGGGCTACTGAATCCCACTGCTGCTTCCAGTGAGAAATGACCCTATGGCCTGGGCCACCTCTGTGCAGAGTTGTGGTGACAGCTCCCAATGTATCCGCACCTGCTGTTTCATCACTTGCCTGTCGCCACAGGACTTTGAGATGGGCACAATGGTAAAATGGCATGGGCGATGTCTTTTGATTCGTGTGTAAATTAGATTTAAGTGAGGTAGAGTTGTACGAAATCATCAGCCTCATTCTCTACTCCACAGTCATCACAGTCCAGTGGCAGGACAGAATCAAGACAGTTGGTGGTGGCTCAAGAAGTAGTGGATGACCTTGGTGTCTTCCATGTCTAACCAAAACTCTAAGTACTCCACAGCACCTGCTTCGGCTGTCTTTGTGGAATGGGCAGATGAGAAAAATTTGTTCTAATGGCCACGAAGACAGCTTGAATGAAATGATGCTTAGTGAAGTGAACAGAACCAGGAGAACATTGTACACAGTAACAACCACAATGTGTGATGACTAGCTTTGATAGACATCCCTTCTTGGCAATGCAAGGATCCAAGACAACTCCAAAGGACTCATGGTGGAAAATGCTGTCCACATCCAGAAAAAAAAGAACTATGGAGTCTGAATACAGATTGCAGTATATTATTTGCTCTCTCTCTCTCTCTCTCTCTCTCTCTCTCTCTCTGTCTTTCTTTGCTTCTTCTTTCTCATCACTTCTCTCATTGGTTCTAATTCTTACAAAATGACTAATATAAAAAATTAAAAATAAAACAAAATGACTAATGTGAAAATTGGTTTAATATGAATATATATGCAGAGCCCATATCAAAATATGTGCAGTCTTGGGATGGGGGAAGGGGAGACATGGGAAGAAAATTTGAAACTCAAAATCTTATGGAAGTGAATGTTGAAAACTAAAAATAAATAAAATTTAAAAATGGACATTCAAAAAAGTGAGGCAGTTAAGGCAAATAAACAAAAACAAATAATTACCCACAACTCCACCATGACCAAAAATGAACTGTAGGTAAGCAGAATATTTTAATTGTCCTGACACTTTTCTGTGCCCAACAAAAGAAATATGGGAAAGATAAATAAGTGTAATTATCAAGAAAATGCTTAAAATTGGGAAATGTAGGTCACATAAATTAGAAGATATCAAGAAAATTAATTTCAAAAGAAAACTCAAGGGAATCTAAAAGTAAACTAATTGATACAATTAATAGCTTTAGCAGAAGTAACACAATAGAAAATAATACCACAAAAATGAACTGCATTTCCAAATAGTGATACAAAAGACTATAATTGAAAGGGAAATTTCATTCAAAACATCTTCAAATTGTCTAAAGTATTTGGGAGAAAATCTAGTAAATCACACTCAAGACACATAAATATCATTGCAAAACAATGAAAGATGTCAATGGCTCATTATTGGTCAATATCAATATAAAAATGATTAAAAATCAAAATTAATTTTAAAATAGTACTATATAAATCAAGCTACAAGGGGCTATATCATAAAGTGAAAATAAATGAATAAAATATGTTTGTAGGAACAAAATGTCTAGAATCTCAAAGAAAATTAAAAAAAAAACTATTATTAGTAGGAGAAAAGCACTTTTAGACCTCAAATCATATTTGAAAGCAATAGTTGTCAGAATTATCAGACACTAATTGCAAATAAAATAGGTCATTGAAAAATGCTAAATAGCAAGAACTGAAATCAATTTAACTTACAAAAACCTAGATTTGATAAATGAAAGAGTAGTGAATAAGCATTTTATAATGTTATTACTATGGGCCAGGCACTGTACTAAAAGTTTTTTAAAATATTAAATCATTTTATCCTTACAAAAACCGTACAAAGTACATGCTGTTATTATCCTCATTTTACAGTGGCAAAAACTAAGTCAATCAGAGGTTGACTTGCCCTTGTTCACACAGCTGGTTAGTGTCTTAGCCTGGATTTGAACTCAGGACTTCCATACTCCAGGCCCAGCATTCCTTCCACCACACCATCAACTGCCTCACAAAAACACCAATAGGACATAAACTACATGGGAATGAACAAGAACTTGGGGGCAGGGAGGTAGCCTGGAAAGCAACTAGGTGGGAGTAGGTGTATTTCCAATATCCCTACCTTTCAGAAGTCATGCTATGAGCCTGAGAAAGAAAAAGTCTCCAGCTACTAGAAGACAGTGTCAGATTCCTGTGAAGAGACATTGTGTCCTACTGACATCACTACATACTTACTGTCCTCGCCATTATCCTCTCTCTAGCTTTTCTTTCTCCAAGAGTATACGAGAAAATGTTTTGTTCTGTTCCATTATATTTTTTGGGGGGGGAGGGGTAAGCATGACACACTTTTAAGTTTAATCTACATTCCCATTTTTTTCCATTTCCTGTTTTAAGTATAGACAATCAAAACAACGAAGGCCTGGTTTGTCTCATTTGTCTATTTTCAACATGTGTTCATACTTAAAATTTAACAATGGGTTCTTGAGAACCTATATGAGCAATCAATAGAACAATAAAGAGGGGAGAAAGGGAGGGATAGAATTTGAAACTCAATTTAAAAAATGTTTTAAAATGTTTATCATAATGTTGGGGGAATAACATATTATATTAATAAAAATGAGTAACCAAAAAAACAACTGAATGTAAAATACAAAGAAATATAGTTCTACTTCTAACACCAAATGACACAGATGAGAAAAATGAAAGGAAAAATCGCATCCTGAAATTATGTCTCAGTTGTCCTCTGAAAAACGAAACATTTATTGCTCTGTAACATGAATAATTTATTTTAAAATTCTAAACCTTAAATCTGAGTTATACCTTCTCATCCTAAATGTCAAATGCAGAGTAAAGACTGAAATAAAACAAGACCTTCAAGGCAGAAGGGTAAATCCCTCATACCATGAGTAACCAATCTACCACAAAATAGACTTTGCTCTCCATTTTCAATGTTGTCAGTCATTTTGCAAATTACAGGTTTTGATTGGACTATAATGACCTATCATTACCATAACAACAAAAGGGCTACTTGAGCTACACTAAACAAGTGTAGGTGTTGCCCCAGTTAAATAGAAATGCTGTAGTTTGGAGATTAACACAGTTTTTGAACAAAACACAAGATGAGACATGCTTTGAAAATACATGTCACTAATCTGAGAAAGAAATGGATTTTGCTATCTTGACTTCTCATAAAAAAGATCTTTCTCTTTATCAGTAGTTGTGATATAATTTTATATGTCTTCAGATGATCACCTCACAAATTACAAATTCAATAAGGTCAAAGAATGCCTTATCAAAACTTTGTTTTCCTAGGGGTGGCCAGGTGGCTCAGCGAGTAACAGCACCAGCCCCAGTGTCAAGGATGACCTGGGGATCAAATCCGGGCTCAGATACTTAGCACCACACCCAGAAATAACTGGCTGTGTAACCTTGAGCAAGATACTTAACCCCAATTGCTTTACAAAAAAACAAAACTTTGTTTTTCTGCAATTAGTGAATGCTTATTGAACAGAATATTTAAATGGTATATTATGTGAGCCATGATATTAGAAAAATACAGAAAAAAGTCAACTACTAACTAAAAGACACTACCTCATTGCTACTAGAAATTACTAAAGGATGACTCCTTTATTAAAAAATTGAAATTACTAACTAGGAAACAAATTCATTGAACTTTGTGTAGTAAAGGAACTTCACTGGTCAGAACAGCAGTTATAATATATAATAATATAATATATGAAAATATAATAGCAGAATAGCAGGCCTGGAACTGTTTGGCAATTCTATTGCCTATAAATAGTTCTGGGATGTAGTTCTAGAGAGAAGAAAAGTACTTGTGGTCAGTCACAAGGAACCAAGAGCCCTCTTCCCAGAACCAATGCAGAGAGGAGCACAAGCTCTTAAGATTGCAGGAGAGCAAAGGTCCCAGTTATAGTCTCAGGGTTAAGAGGAATGCTAGTTGGAGTGGCTAGGGGTGCTCCAACCTAAATAAAGCACCAGCCCTGGAGTCAGGAGGACCTGAGTTCAAATACGGCCCAGACACTTAACACAAAAACTTAGCTGTGTGACCTTGGACAAGTCATTTAACCCTAACTGCCCTCCAAAAAGCAAAAAAAAAAAAAGAGAGAGAGAGAGAGAGAGAGAGAGAGAAATGCTAGTCCTTGTAGTCCTTGTGACTTCAGGGAAGCAGGGGCTCTTTCTGGGTAAAGACCAGAGCACATACTAGGAAAGCAGTGATCACATCTTTCCCTAGATCACACTACCGAAAACTTGTAGAGCCCTAGAACTACCTCTGAAAATAGTAATAAGAAAAAACCTGAAGTTTAGGACAATGCCTCCCCACCTAAAGGTTGGCAGAACTTAACTTTAACATAAAGTTTAAAATTAAGAAATAGAATGAAATATGACAACAAAAATTAAAAGAACTTCACATTAAAAAGCTCCATGTTGGCAGGAAAAACAAGACACAAACTCAGAAGAAGATAACAATATGAAAACTGAAACAACAAAGTCTCAAAGCAAAAATTCTTGGTCTAAGCAACCAACTTCATGAAAATGAGAATGGACCAAATAGAAGCCAATGACTCCATGAGAAGACAAAAAATATTAAAAGAAGTTCAAAAGACAAAAAAAAATGAAGAAAATGTAGGATATTTCATAGCAAAAACAATTGAACTAGAAAACATTGATGGGAAATATGCACACACATACATGTATATGCATATGTGTAGGTACAAGTATGTTATATATACATATATGTATAAATATATACACACACATATATATACATTTTTATGTATGTATGAGCATCATTGGCTACCATAAAGCCATAACCAAAAAAGAGAACCTTGATGTCATATTTCAAGAAATCTTCAAAAGCATTTCTTTTCTTCAGCAACACTATTCACACTGCCTTTCCTCTTTAGTTATTGAAAGGAAAAGGATAATGGGAAGACATAACACCAATAATGGAGTGCCTCTTTACAATAGCTTACATCTATATCACGCTTTGAGATTTGCTAAGCACTTTATACGTTATATCAGGTGCTTTACTGAGCCTGAATGGTATGTCTTAGAACAAGAATGTGATTTTAATATTTTATTCCATATAACTACTGCAACAAAGTCTTTCTACACACAAATCTATAAACTAAAGTCCCTATTTTGGCCTCTTGGTCAAGGAAAGGACCTGAATAAGAAAGAGAATTGTTTATGTAACATTTATTTATGTCTTTCAACAGAGCATTTCTAAACTTCCTCATAACTCTCTTGTCCCATACCAATAAGAGCCGCTAGGAGAAGAAAAATTTTCTTTGTGAGAAAATTCTAACCAATGATGATTCATTCCATTTCACAATAGATGCAACCCTCATATTCCTAATTGACCCCCTTCCATATAGTTCAGTCAATGAACTACAATCTGGACACAAAAGTATGTATTTAAAGAGAGAGAGGGTAGTTCATCCTCTCTATATTTTCAGTCACTGACTCCTGACTCTTAACTGTCCAAGAAGACACTGGAGAATATAACATTTCTTTTTCTCAAAAAAAAAATAAGCAAAAAGATTGAATGTGAGATGTGCTTTATGAAACTTCTACACTGAATTGTCTTTTAATGTCTATCCTTCTGATCTGGATGAAGAAATGTGAACTCCCTAAATGAAGTATAAATCTCTACTTTTTGCTATTACTGATGTAGGACTGTGCTTCCTCTATGTGTTTATTGGCAGAACTTTCAAAGAAATAAAACTGATTCTATGGCCTAATAATCTAAATAACCAAAAAAATGACAAATTTAAAAAATGGAAAATATTAATAGTTGAAGAATTGTCTTCAATCACAATTTGCCAAAGTGGTCAATTGCCTCCAGCATGTAACAGATTATGTAATTAGTGTGTTACTCGACTATATATCATATTGCATTGTAAGTGCAAAATGTATCATAAATGCACACAAAATTATATATAAACACTTATATTTTCCATAAGTGCATTGTTTATCCTATTCCTGTTTATTTTGTTTTGTCCTTGTGTGTAGCTAATTTTATCAGAGAAATATATCAATATGAAGTACGTTCCCCACCATTGCATCCTGTACCCTTAGTAGTCAGTCAGTCAGTCAATGGATATTTATTAAACAGCTATTATGTGCTATGTGCTAAATTAAGCAGTGGGACAAAAAAAGGCAGTTTCTGTTCTCAAGAAGCTGACAATCTAATGGGTGAGATGACATGAAAGCAACTTTATTCAAGATTATTATTTCTACTAATAATGGATCTAAGAATTATTAACATTTATAGAACACATTATATAGTTTTCCTACAAAGGTGAATGCTTAGATTACTACTCAAGATAGGAGTTGATTTAAACTCTCTCTCTTTTTAAATGGTTTTTAAAAATTGTGAAAACTATCCTAAGAAGTTGCTGCCAGAAATGACTGTTGCTAAATAAATGGAAAAGAATTGTATCATTCGTGGATAGACCTAAAAGGTCCCTTAGAGATCTTATAATCCTACTCCTTCATTGTGTACTATGGGAACCTGTTTGTAAATTACACAGTTTGTAAATTACAGAGCCAGGACTACACTCTAGGCTTAAACTATTTTAGGTATAAACTATACCTGTTCCACACTGAACTAACATGTTTCCAAATTCTCACAAGATACTCAAACTGGATTTAGTCTGTTCCATAGTTTAGTTCTTTAAAGATTTGTGTTTTCATTGGTGTAGGTATTCCCACATGAAAATAAATCCAACTTTCTACATAGTTTGGTAAACAGTTTTCATAAATTTCATTTGGCTAAAAAAACTTTATCTGGTGTTGATAGACAACTTCCATATGATTAGCTCCTCAAAATTTAATCAGTCTATTTCTTAAACCATATTTTTATAGGCCACAATGTAGCCCATACTTGAATATTCCCAACTTGGTTGTACCTGCTAAAGATTTTGAAAACCCAGTGTCCACTTCACTACAAGAAACCTCAAGACAGGTTTTTAATTAATGATTTGGGTACATTGTAGTTTAACAATCAAGAAATGAAATGAAATGAAATATTCCCATTTCATATAGGCAGCCTTTCCTGATGTTCATAGTTATTAGTTCTCTCTCCTTAAGTTATCTTGCATAAATGTATCTGTATTTTATGCTTTCCCCTTCTTCCAAAAGAGACTGTAAGCTCCATGAGGTCTGTTTTTCATTTTGTCTTTGTAATTTCAAAACCTAGGACAATGTCATGTATTTTGCATTTGATAAATGTTTGTTGGATTGTATTCAAGTATCAGTTGAAATGGGTTATGTTCCCCTCAAATGAAATATATGTATACACACACACATGTACATCTAGCAAAACATAGTTGACTTGACTTAGAAAATATAAATATTTGGTTTTAAATTTAAAATGATTCTATAATTTTTAAAAAGATTTCAAATTATATCATTGGTGAATGATTCATTTGAGTTTCAAGTGATTGACAAACTAGAGGATTATTAATAATAATGACACAATAAATACAACTGTGATTTAAATTGATGACTATTGAAATGCCTAGGTTTGTGAGCAAGCTCCTGTTAGTGGTGTTAGGTGATGAGCTGTCTTTCTTAATTTAATGATATTATTGTTCAAGATACATTAATAATTTTCCTTAAGGTAGTTAAAAAAATTGAAATTGGGAATAAATATAACATTGCAGGAATGACTAAGATGATTATGATTTTATTAGAGAAGTTCAGTGTATTAGCTCCTGAATGAATAGCCCTCAATTGATGTATTTGATAGATTATTTTAGAAAAGAGACTAATCCATTAGGGGACAAGAGACCTTTTTATAGATGTCATTGTAGAATTCTGCCATTGACATTCAGATTCATAGCAATTACTTGGGGATGGTACTGTTATCATATGATGTTTTGCAAATAAGTTTTCAAGTTTTGGCAGGTGACATGTCACATGAAATGCATATTCACTACCAGCGCTAATGACTGTGGACAGATATTACAGACTTATTTGGGGTGGAGGTATTGTTAAACAAAACTAAAATATATTGGGTTTTGTACCCAATATAAGCAGCAATAGAAAATTATTTCTCATTCTAATATTTTGGGTCATTCAAATCCAGCATCCTCACAGGATTAAGCATATTTGAATTTTATGAATTACTGGATTAGATTTACAAAGGGAGAGGAATTCATAACTGTACTTTGAATGAAGGCAAATCCAAAGACAAAGTCCATGCAAATTAGATGGAAAGACTTATACACTGGAGAAACACATCAGCAGAGTCCAACAGATACAAAGGTCAATCCTGAGATAGCAAGGAAAATCTTATTTTTTGAAGGATTTAAACCAAGTGAGATGAAGAACTATGAAATTGAGTTTTGAGAGTGAAATATCAAATAATACTTTACTACTAATAATACTTTACTGCTCATATATTCTGATTGTTGAGGTGTTTAAATTATACTGGGGGAGGTAGATGATCACCTCTTCCTAATCAGAAGAATTTCCAGTCATCCTGATGAATATCAGGTCACTGCAGCTAGATGGCTCTGGAGGAGAAAGTGAGGCTGGTCACCTTGAACAGCCCTCCCTCATTCAAATCAAAGTCAGCTGCAAGTCACGTCATCATTTCCCTGATGCCACGGTCCTCTTTGAAAACAAAGGACAAACACAAACAAAATTTAAAGCTGGAGAAGATCATCTAACCCAATTCCCTCATTTTAGAGGTGGAGAAACTGAGTTCTATAGAGGTTAAATAGCTTTCCTGAGATAATAAAGAAAACAAATAGCAGAGATGCTCAGGTTTTGGGGATTTCTCATGCAGCAAGACAGCTAGATTACCTTTATCTCTGGGATTATCTTGAATTTGTAATTTAGCTTGTTTTACTAGAATTTCTCTAATTTTGAGTGTTGTGTTTATGAAATAATAGCAGTATCACAATGTAAACTTTAACATGAAATCCCTGATGTGGAACCCATATTTACTCTCTGGGAATGTATAGTATGCAAGGACAGAACCACATGACTTAATACGTCAGTCAAAAAGCATTTTCTAAATACTTACCAGAAGCCACACAGGGCTAATCTTGATTTTACATATGGAGGTGATAGAGAAGTTACTGTTCCTGTGTACACACTTTGAAGCAATAGCATTTCAAAATGGGACTTCCTTTTTGGAGGGGGGAAGGCAGAGCAATTGCAGTTAAGTGACTTGCCCAAGGTCATACTGCTCATATGTCAAGTGTTTAAGGCCTGATTTTAACTCAGGTCCTCCTGACTCCAGAGCTGGCACTTTATTCACTGGAACATTTTTATGTGCAAAAAAGTCTTATTCTTTTAACTGGATGAAGAGAGTATACCACAATGATGTGAATATTGTCCCAACAAAGGCACATTCAGAAAAAAACAAAAAAAAAACAACCCATAATTGTGAAATAATAAAAGTAATGTAGACAAACTCAGCATATTGTATAAATGTCATGTAAGATGTTCCACTGTAACATACAATAGGTCAGATACACTCAAATTCATTTATTTAGATATCTAATGTAAGCATTCAGTTCTGGATATATAGAGAAATAGGAACAGGAAGATAGACTGGGGTGTCCTACATCAAGACTAAAGCAAATAATGGTATAGTTTAGGGATAAGAAAAGAACAGAATAATGTGAAAAATCAGGCAGAGATAATAACTAACTTAACTGGTGATTGTCTTGAAGATAAGGAGCAGACTAGCTTGAAGAATTTCTTTAGACAAAAGGCCTTTTACAATTTGAACACTCTGTCCAAAGCAAAAGTACAATCAATTGAAGAGGGAACTGATTCAACACATTTAAGAAAGGAAGGGAATTAGGACTTCATATATATATATATCACCATTTACCCTTCAAAATCTAGAGAGTAGGTGTCCTGGCTAATTTCTTTCTTTCAACTTGCTTTTGAGAAAGAATCAGTTCCCTCTTCAACTGATTCTACATCTGCTGCCATAGTTAAGCTGATCCAAAATCTGATTTTTTTTATCATCTTGATGGGTTCAGGAAGAGAACATATGTGACAAGTGTTTTAGTAAAATGTCTTTGTGAAACTGCAACCTAGTGACAAAGAAAAAATGAAAGAAAAAAAGCTCCAATTAGATTAACTTCTTAGTTCCCCACTGATTTTTTAGTTTTTCACATAGGATATGAAATAATGGCTTCACGAAAAGGGACCCAAAGATAGCTTGTAAGTTGTAAAGTGAATGAACCATAGCAATCCAATCCATTCATTTTGCTTATGATAATGTGAATAATATCAGAGTCTAATGGAAAGAGGTGATTAATTAGGATAAAATGATTGGCATAAATTGTGAGGTTGGCCAAAGTCAATAGACTAGGCTGCATTTTGGTTTACCTACCATATATGGACATAGTCAAAATGCATTCTACTTTCCCTTCTATTTCTTACCTTAAAATTTTGAATTAAAGATTATAAAGGTAATTAGTTAATCTGCAAAAATGGAATCGATGTAAAAAAAGTAACATTATTGAACCTTATCCAAAACATTCCCCTAGTTTGTGTCATATAGATATGTTTAAAACAAAAAAGGAAAATCAAAGCATTTTTTATGGGGAAAATGAGTTTAAAATCCTTTTTTTGCTCAAAATACTCATAAATGAAAGACATTTTTCTTTTCTTTTTACTGTTATAGCTTATTTCTAATATTTCCCAATTCACTTTTTATGCACAAAAGTAGTTGTATATTGATCTTCACAAATTTAATAATCCTGTAACACTGTCAATTTATTTTACCAGACTCCTTCCTACTAGTTATGAATGACAGTCCAAGTACAAGGCCTTCTGGTTCCTTCTTGAATAGTGGGGCACAAGCCAGTTTTATGGTCTCTTGTTATCTTTTCCAACCAATGTGTAGACATTACAGGTATATTGAGTCAAAAAGGACTTTCCCATCTATACATTGCTGATTCACATTGATCCATACTGATCCCCATTATCTTCAAATTTATTATAGCTACTTTTTTCTGAAAAGGAATTTCTTTCAGTTATTATATCTTTTTTTTCAAGTGGATAGTTCAGTGCTGGACTAAACCTTGTTCGACAGAACACAAGCAACTTTCTATTGGAAGCAGCATTTAATTAGGATTTATAAGTATACATTTTGGATTTGGATTTTGGAGAAATTTTCTAGTTCAATATAAATGAATTGTGTATGAACAATTATATGAATTTAAATTGAAAATTTAATTCTTCAAAGATTCCCTAAAGATTAAGATACATAATCATTATCGCAAATAGTAAAGAAATGGTCATATTGCAAATCAGGAATTTCTCCAGGGTAAGGCTTATTTGAAGTGACACATACAGGATTCAAAAGATGTGTGAAGAGGATGGGGTTAAAGGGTCAGGAAGCAGGGAGAAAGAGAGACATTGAGAGTTAGAAAGGCAGAGAGGCAGATCTGTGGCATAGAGTGTGAGCCACATGTTGACTGAGATGACATCTCCTATGACTCAGCCCAAAGGAAAGGAAGAGTAGAAGTTTTGCATTAATCTGTTGTTCTACTTCAGAAATTCCAATCTAGTCCAGTTAAGGATAATTCATTACCTTTACTCCTCCCTCAGACTGTTGAGAGGTGGAAGAAAAATTCTATCTTCTGCACTTTAATGTCTACGACAAATTTTAGAAGTGGAATCCTGTAAATAACAAAAAATGTGTCTCATCTCACCAATCAAATGCCATCACTGCATTCCTTACAGAGACTGGTATATCTGGGGGTTGGGTTTTATATCTCCCTTTCCAAATACCTACAAGACAATGCATATCAACAGATATTTGTTTTGCTATGAAGATACAGTTAACAAGTCTTTCCTGCTTAAATACAGGCATTGTCCAAAATCAAGTGATACCTTAATTGGGAAGTCACTGTGTTTATTATTGAACCTCTTTAAGTTTCAATTTTCTCCACTGTAAACTGAGAAGATTTGACTAGATGTCTGCTAAGATCCACTGCAACTCTTGGATTCTATGTTTCTTATAAGAATAATTTTAATATAGTAGATTTTTTTAAAGTGAGCTGTATCTCTATTCCAGAAACATTTGGTGATGTATTATATTTTTTGGTCCCAAGTAATTTTCCCCCAGCATGTCTGTATGGTGGCAAATCAACAGAACAGCAATCAAGCAGATGGTTGTGTGGGTAGCTGATGGCATTAGTAGCCTTGCTGCTGTGCTAGCCCCAGGAGTCCTGATATCAGTTTAATTCCCTAGGCTTCTTTCCTGGAACACATTTTACTTTCTTATCTGTAGGTGCTGGTCTTTCAAGCTTGTAGTGTCTATGAAGATAGAGGCAATAAGGTACTTTGACCTTTATTAACCTTGATGAGAATCTCGTAAAAGTTAACAAGGTTCCTAATATTCTAGACAGCGAATGGCAAGAAATGGGTTATTGAGATAGTCAATAGAGGACATAACTGAAAAGTGAGGGGCAGATAGTACTTATATTCCATCTACTAACCAAAACTGAGAGTACTTCAATATATGAAAGAAAAAGACTGATTGCTTAAGTCACTGAAATAGATTGTTTGTTTAAATGAGTGCTAATCAGCTAATTTATATAAAAATTAGTTTGATTTATCCAGATTGTAAAAACTTGTTTATGAACAAATACCTAAACACAAATAGGGTTTAGGTATTCTTGACTCTCACAGGCAATGGAATTGAATATTGTTTGTCATTTGACATCTTTAATTGTTCTATAATCTGAGATGTATGTATACTTTTCCTTGATTCACATCTTATCCCCTCCATATCCTCCATCCTGAATAACTGATCTCTAGCTTTCCACAAATTCTCCATGATGATATCACTCAATATCATGGAGGCCTTCCTCTGGTTCTCCTGATATTGGCTGGAAACTAATGGAACACATGAATTGTCCTTTATTATCCTTTGCTTTCTAAACATGGGCAGTCTACCTTATTTTCTGGTCATACATATTTCTGATAACATCATTGATGCTATTTCTTTGTATAATTCTTGCCTGAGGCTACAGGCTATTCATGCCCATCACAACTGTCTCTGTTACCCTTCATAACTCAGTCATAGAATATCACAAGAGGAATATCTAAATCTCATTTTTAAAAAATTGGACCTTTGATTTCTTTGGTATAAGAAATTCCCAATAAGGAAACCCTTCTGCCAATGTAGATCAGTGCTTACCTTGTAGCCTCAGAGAGTCATTGTGTTCACAGAGTTCTTCACTCTATAAGCAAAGTTTCTTGCATTCTAATTAACATCTGGATCACACAGAGTGCTTATTTTTATACTAAAATCTTGGTATTGAGAGTGCCCTTTCATTGATAGCTTCATAGATTTAGAACTAGGAGGAAGATTAGAGATGATCTAGTCTAGTCCTCACATATTTCAGATGAGAAAATAGAGACATAGAGAAAAGAAGGGACTTGGGCCAAGGTAAAATAGCTAACAAATGGTAGAACTAGGGTTTAAAGCAGGTCCACTGATTATAAAGTCAGAACCTTTTCCACTACATCATGATGCTTAAAGATCACTGTATTGCTCATGCATTTTTGTTTAATGGGAAGATCTTAAGTGCTTAAGTCACATGGTAACCTAAGTCACATGATTTTGAGTCACATGAAGCCTGTGGTGGGAGGAACTTGCTGAACAGGTGGAACAGGAAAGGATGGAGCAGAAAGGGTGGAACAGGAAGAGGTGGAGCTGGAGCAGAGCCCAGAGGAAGCTGGTGAGAACTTTTAATTTTGTAATGTCTATGACAAATTTTAAAAGTGGAATCCTGTAAATAACAAAAAATGTGTCTCATCTCACCAATCAAATCCCATCACTGCATCCTTTACAAAGACTGTAAGGGAGAGAGGAAGCAGGCAGCATGTTGTGAGTGTTCCCCTAGCAAGGGGAAGGCATGAGGATGGCGGTTCCCCCTGAATTGTAATTGTGTATAGATTTCTTTGGTGCTATGATAGATTTAGCTTTCTGGTGTTGGCATTCAGCTTTCTGGAGTCTGAATAAATGTTTTGGTTCTATCTTCAATGTGGAGAGTCTGTTATATTTTGTGATTCAGAATTATGCCAATATTTTCATAGCCGCTGTAGGTGCTGTGAATATCACACTGGCGCTACAATAACTTAGTCTGGGAGATGTAAAACCATTATTTTGTGAGCCATTAGTAGGTTTTCAAACTTTTATCTTTTGATCTTTGGGCCAAGACATTTCTACCTACACAAATAAATCAAATTAGAACACTGTATCAGTTTATATAATTCTGGATCTCAGGAACCTCATCTTAGAGCTGGTCATCTAGCCTAAACATTTAATTTTGCAGATGAGAAATTAAAGATTTAGAGAAAAGTAACTTGTCCAAGGGCATACTAGTCATAAGTAGCACAGGCAGAATTCAAATCCAGGGTCTCTGGTTTCAAATTTGGTATTTCATGTACTATATTATGCTACATTTTTTCAAAAATATCATATAACTAATACTCATAAAATACCTAGTATGAACATCCTATCCTATTCTGGTGAAAAGGAAACAAGAAAGGATTGGAGATGAAAAAAATCAGAGAAGTTCATTGACTTCCTCAGGCTACATGAGTTATAAAAAGAAATATGACTAGAATCAGTTCACTAATGAGCATTCGCTGAGAACTAGAGTGTCCCAGGTATAAAACATACTGAGCCATCTTTGTTTCTTGTTTATCCTCATTTCTTTGAAACAATTGGTTCCTTTTATTTGCAAACTTTTCATTGTTATTCATTATAATTTTAACTCCTCTTACATTTAGAACACTTATCTAAAACTAGGCCAGGTTTTTTTCTCTTTTTACGATTTAGAAGACCTCTATACCTATCTTTCAAAAATGAACACACATGTAACTGGAACTGTCCTCTCCAAAATTATCATGTATCTCTTAACTGCCACATCTGACCTGTTCTCAATCCTGATCTCAATTGATCTTTATGCAGAATTTGACACTATTCCTCAAGGTTTTCTTCTCTCCAGTTATCTGTGATACAGCTCTCTTCTAGTTCTTCTCCTATATGTCTGACTGTTTCTTCTCAGTCTCCTTTGCTGGCTCTTCATTCCGTATCATGGAAATATGATATAGCATGAAAGTATATTCTTAATGTAGTATTATTAATATAAACTGAATATATCTAAAACTATAATGCAGGTCAGAGATGTCCTGATCCAACTGCTCCTAATTTTACAGTTGGACAAATGAAGGACTAGATAGTTAAAATAATTTGGCAATGGTAACATATCTACCAAGCCTCAGAGGGAAGATTCAAAACAGGTTCTCTGATTTTTAGAGTTAAATTAAATCTCATTTGAATAATGCAGTCCTTGCTCTGAAGGAGCTTACAATCAAGTAAAGGAATGAGCAACAATATTAGGGGAATAAACCAATAAGAATAATATAAAACAGAATGTGATAGGGAAATGGAGATATCTTGACAAATCACTTTAAGAAAAACATGAAATGGGATAGTTCATTTTTAGTTAGGGAATGTGGACTATTCACCAAAGGAGGTGTACCTGGCCTGAGTCTTAAAAGAAACAGAAGGATTCTAATGGACAGTGATGAGTTCCAAGCTAGAGAGACAGAAGAAAATGAATGATCAGAAGAACACAGGATAATATCAAGGAGCTAATCCAGTTGTGATGGAATGTAGAGAGTGTAGAAAGAGGTCATGTAAAACAACCCTTGGAAAGAAAAGATGGAAAGATGGAGACATATTATGGAATTATCATAGGCTGAAGTTATTATGATGACACTTGATGAAGGAAAAATAGCTATGGTCTGTGGCTAGTGTCAAAGAGGAGCGGAAGCATATCTATGTGTGTGTGTATACATATGTGTGTATGTATGTGCATGTCTGTATATGTATTTGTATGGCTGTGTGTGTGTGTGTGTGTGTGTGTGTGTGTGTGTGTAGAGAAAGAGAGTCAGTGAATGAGCCAATAAGTGAAGCATGGAATGCTATGGCAACTGTGGACCCAGCAAGCATATGCTGTGCAATGAATACTAGTCTCAGGGGGATTGTGTGTGTGTTTGTGTTAGGAAATTATGACCTGAGTTTCATGGGTTTTACTTCTACACAATTTTGTCAACTATAGAATCAATTATTTAAATATCAATAAGAAGTCACTGAAATTTTTGGAATGGAGAAGTGACATAGTAAGACATCTGCATTAAAAAGTTTATTTTAACAACTGTGTGAAGAGAAATTGAAGAGTGCGGACACTAAAAGCTAGAAACTAGGTTATTACAACAGAACAGGTGAAAAATGACAAATGACAGGACTAATGTGGTATTTGTATGCAGGTCACCACTTTGAATAAAATTATTGTTACTCTCTCAGCATTGTTCACTGAGGCAGCTAGGTTTCTTTCATCAGGGATAGATCACTCACCTTTCTTGAGTTAAGAAAACATGAGTTTGAACCCTAACTGAGATAATTACTAAGTAGGTGACCATGGACTAGTCATTTAACCTTAGTCAACCTAAATTGTCTCATCTAATGGGTTATTTTATATTACATTGCTATATTTTATGTTACATTACGTTACGTTACGTTACCTTATGTTATGTTACATTATATTATATTATGGCACATACTTAGAATGATTGGGAAGATCAAGAAGAATGATAAATGTAAAGCACTTTGAAAACCTTAAAGCACTACACATATGTTAGCTATAATTATTATTGAACAATTATAGTACTTTTATTTTTTTTTCAGATCTTATTTCTTATTCCTTGAATGAATGTTCTTCTCTGGAGACCCTTTTAATGGCCTCTATGTCAGTTACAAACCTTAATTCCTCCTCTAGGAAGCACACCAAACTCCCTAATAAAGCTTTTAAACAGATTACAGTACAGTTCTAAAAATGCTGAAGTCATCAACCATCATTTTGTTATTATCATAACCTTTGAGCTTATTGTTATTCTGCATTTATATACCACCTTTATCTCCCAAAGTGCTTTTTAATCTCCAAATGCCGACCATCTTTTAGCTAATGTGTGGATTCTGTAATTGGCAACATAAAAATCCGGGAATAATTCATTCAGGAACTGTCTGTTCTCCTTGCTTCTTAAATAACTGCTTTCCAGGATGGGCAAGATTCTTTCCCTATGGAACAATGAGGCAACCCCACAGGATGAAACCTGGCTTGCTGTCAGACAGTATCCTCTGTGATGCACTCACCTTTGTGCCCCTTCTCAGCAGCTGATCCCCCACTGAGATCCCTCCTTCCCCCAGCAGCTACAGCTGTTTCTGCTTCACTTCAGTTGGCCTCCCAAGGCTTGAAATAATAGAGTAAAATACAGGGTGTTCCAAAAGTCATAAACTATTAAAGCCTAAAATTGCACTATGACTTTTGGGACACCAAAAGCAAACCGAAGCCAAAGAAAACCACTAGTGACAATTAATCAATACATGAATCTTAAAAGAACTGTAATGTAAAATTAAACATTAAAGATGTTAAATATAAGCAGAAGCCTTTTACTACTGTATGAAAACTTTAGGGTAGGAAACCATGAACAGTTCCAATATGTAGCTGCATTTACTTATTTTTATATGAAACCTGTCTTATTGCTGATGGCCTAAGGATAAATCCTTATTAAGTCAATATTATCATTTGGAATTTATATAAAAGAATGACTATCTATGAATCTGGAAGGCCTTATCAGCATCTACAATTTAGCATAGGTGCTTATTTGTTCATATCCTTTTCTACTTACTGTAATTCCATGTCTAAGAATGTGTCCATTAAAAATAAATGAAATGAGGTCACAGGATATATTAGAAGAAAACTCTGGACTAGGAATCTGAGGGCCTGTCACTAACTAGTTTTGTAACCTTGGGCAAGTTGCTTGCATGCCTTCTCTAAATATTAGGTTTTTTTTTTCTCCTGTAGAATAATGGGAGGAGGTGAAGCAATCTTTCAAACCCCTACTTCCACCCCTAATATTATATGACTGAATGTGTCTCTAGTACTCAGTTCCTTCACCCTTATCCTCTGCCATATAAGCTCATTTTCCACTTCTGAAAGTTTTTACCTGGACAAAGTGGAAAATATCTCTTCAATATACAATAGCTAATAAGGTTTCTAAAATCTGATGAACACTCCATCTAACAAATATTTCTGTGGACACAATGCTGCAGTACAGTTTCATCCTATAAATAGTCAGTGACTCAATCAGATGTTCTCCAACCTATTGGGGTTTTTGTGGCCAATATCACTCCATTACCTTTGCCTATTGTCACAACTTGGAAAGCAGGTCTGTTAATTTGTAAGGTCAAAAAAAACAGCAGATACTTCTGAAAGCTCTAATTAGGAAACCACCATCTCTCCCATTTTGAGGTGATTTAGCTCATATAAAAAGATATACATACACACATACATAAAATGTATATGTCTATGTATACATAGATGTATATATGTATAAATACATACATATACATATGTGTGTTATATAATATAGTGTGTGTGTGTCTGTGTGTGTGTAAAGGGCAGAGAAGAAGGCTGCATTGCAAAATCTGTGGATGTCAAAGTAGTTTAGTTCTACACATATGATGTTCCTGATTTTTTTTCTTATGTGTCTTCATGATTTCATGTTTTAGAGGGCAATAAGGTACCCTGAAAGACAACATGCAGCCTGTGTTAGACAAGGTAAAAAACCATTTCCTCCTTGACCATTATTGCCCCTCAGATCTTGATGAGGAAAT
Organism: Petaurus breviceps papuanus; assembly: GCF_028583685.1. Taxonomy (NCBI): domain Eukaryota; kingdom Metazoa; phylum Chordata; class Mammalia; order Diprotodontia; family Petauridae; genus Petaurus; species Petaurus breviceps. Next base: position 3,683,731 of record NW_027187341.1, on the reverse strand, counting down.
CCCAAAAATCTGAATCCAAGAACCTTAGGAATTGCAGTGCCCCTTAAAGCATAAGACCTGCTTAAAGATCAACCCCCATAGCCTAAGGGAGATATCCTTGTGGAAATGGGGCCAACCTTCCTTATTGCTACCAGCAATAAATTTTAACAAGCAGCCATCAATAGGAAGATAAGCACAAGAACCCTGAAAGTAGTAACACCATCTTCCCCGGACCATGGCACCTGCTTCCAATCCAGTCTTTCTGCTGAGCTTCTGGGGAAGCTGCTATTATGTAGAAGAGGCCAGCCAACCAAACCAAATGCTACATCACAGGACAGGCATCCCATCCTAGTAGAAGCCTAAAGACACTGTGAGGGAGAGCCAAGATGCAACATGTGCCAGACAAGCCAAACAACCACCACCACCTTGACCACCATCTGCCCTTAGACCCTGTGAGAAACAACCCAGGAGCCCTAGGAATAGCAATGCTTGCAGGTGAATGCCCACAGCCATCATCCTATGAAGTAGCCTGGCTACATCTGATTAAGACCCAGAAAATAAAATTCTGATCACTAAAGTCTTTGGCACTTTCAAATAATTCAGCATTTGAAACTGATGTGATTTTAGCAGTGGCAATTACTTTAGAGAAGAAGCATGCACCCCAAGGACCTTTCTATCTGTCTTAGAGCTAAAACCTTCCATATGTGCTGTCTTCCCCACTAGAACATGAACCCCTTGAGAGCAGGGAAAGTCTTACTTTTCTATTTATATCCATAGAGCACAGCACAATGCTTTACATATATTAAGCACTTAAAATACTTTATTCATTCATCCATTCATTTATTCCTTCCTTCCTGGAGAATTCTTCCTGAGTGCAGACAACTCTGCAGATTCAGAAGAATATGACATCGTTTCATTCACTAGGTCATCCAAATTTGCATTCTTGCAAATATTTTCTCTGCCCTGAGATGTCGATGGGACTCCAAATTATGTGACTTTTTCATCTCATCTCATCTCTGCAATATGTTAGATGCTCTACTGTTGAAGAAGATCCAAGTGTGCTTAATATAACAATTTTTTTTGGAGGGCAATTGGGGTTAAGTGACTTGCCCAAGGTCACATGGCTAGTAAGTGTGTCAAGTGTCTGAAGCTGGATTTGAACGTAGGTCCTCCTACTCCAGGGTTCGTGCTCTATTCACTGCGCCACCTAGCCGCCCCAATATAACAATTTTTAAAGGATTATATTGAATGATTTCATATCTTCCCCCAAGGAAGGAAGGTATACCTTATGTTTTAAAAAAAAATTTGTAAGTAGTTCATAAAATTAGTACCATTAATTTGAACATAATAATACCATTTTAAAGAATTTGAGATTTTCAAGGATAGTTTTTATTATATGCTTTAATAATAATAGATAATATTTATATAGTAATTGAAGATTTGCAAAGTTTTATCCATCTCATTTGATCCTCAAGACAACTTTGTAAGGTAAGTACTAGCATTGTTACTATTTTACAGGTAATGAAAATGAAATCAAAAGTAATTAAAATAATTCACTTATATTCATATTGCTAGTATATGAGATAGGATTCAAATTCACATTTTCCTAACTTCAAGTATGATGCTCTAGATATTTGGCTTACTTGTATAGGAATGGAAATCAATGTGTGTGTGTGTGTGTGTGTGTAGGGGGTCCAGGAGATGGTGTCATTATTTCCTAGAATACAATTCTTCATAGCATAGTACTTCTTTAGAATCCAAGCCCATATTTCTCTGAGAAAATGAAGCCAGAGAGAGAAGCCAGGAATAGTTTTGCATGATCCATTTACTGGCTACTGTAGCTTCTGATAACTTTTTTTTTGATGGATAATACACAATGTTTATTGTAAAGGCATGTGTAAATACCTAGGATCAGGTATGGTGTTGGGCAAGACCCATGGGAGCTGTCCATGCTTACAGGGGATTGTGACTGCCATTGGGCACAGTCAGGTGGGCTCCTCCGTCCCACTAGTGAATGAACCTCGGTGATCAAACTGGCTGGTCTGCTGTGGCTAAGGCTGGCTGACCAGTGGACACAACCAGGGACTTTAATATATCTTTTTAGAAGGGTGTAGCTGTGTGTAAGGGGATAGGTTGGAGCCTTATTTGGGGTACACACACATAGTGTTAGCTCAGAGAGAACCTTGGGACCAACTAAGTTTATCTTCATGAAACTTATGCCTAGAGACTGTAACCAGTGGGTGTGACTATGACTATGCTAAACTTATATGCTTCTTTATATTTTTATTTATTTATTTTTAGTTTTCAACATTTATTTCCAAAAGATTGAGTTGCAAATTTTCTCCCCATCTTTCCCCTACCCCCATCCCAAGATAGCGAGCCTATTGAGTTCTCCCTCCCCCAATCTGCTCTCTCTTATATCCTTGCCAATACCCTCTCTAACTTTCTGATAGGACAAGATGGATTTCTATACTCCAGTGCCTTTATATCTTATATCTTATTTCTTCCTGGCTGCTTGTATTATCCTCTCCTTAATCTGGGAATTCCAGAATCTGGCTATAATATTCCTAGGAGTTTTCTTTTGGGGATCTTTTTCAGGACGTGATCAGTGGACTCCCTCAACCTCCACTTTGCCCTCTGGTACTAAAACATCAGGGCAGTTTTCTTTGAGAACTTCCTGGAGGATGATTTCCAGGCTCTTACCCTGATCATGGCTCTCAGGTAGTCCAACAAATTTTAAATTATCTCTCCTGGATCTATTTTTCAGGTCAGTGGTTTTCCCCATGAGATATTTCACATTGCCTTCTATTCTTTCATTTGTTTGGATCTGTTTAACAGCATCTTGATTTCTCAAAAAGTCATTAGCTTCCATTTGCTCCAATCTAATTCTGAAGCAATGACTCTCCTCAGTGAGCTTTTGAGATTCTTTTTCCATCTGGAAAATTTGGCTTTTTAAGGCATTCTTCTCCTCATTGCATTTTTGAGCCTCTTTTCCCATTTGAGTCAGTCTGTTTTTAAGGTATTATTTTCCTCAGTCAGGCTGTTGACTCTCATTTCATAATTTTCTTGCATTGTTCTCATTTCTCTTCCCAATTTTTCCTCCACTTCTCTTATCTGCTTCTTAAAGTCCTCTATGCCTGTAACCAGCTTGTGTTTTCCTTTGAAGCTTTTGGTGCAGGAGTTCTGACTTCATTGTCTTCCTCCTGTTCCATGCTTTGCTCCTTTTTGTCCCCAAAACAGGAGTCTAATGTTGGAATCTTCTGTCTGCTTTGTTTCCTCTGCGTGGTCATGTCACCCCTCAGTCACTTGACCCCTGGGCTTTTTGCCACAGTAGGACTCTGCCACCAAACAGGGGAGCTTTTGTCCTAAATGCTGGGGTTTTCTCAGCTGCTGGATGTATTAGATGGGTGCCCTCTCTGAGGTCTCCACACACTCTGGCAAGCTGGACATATACCCCAGGACCTCCACCCTAGACTGCAATCCAGATCCAAGCAGGTTAAAGCAAGAGCGATTACCCCTCAGACTGGTTGCTTGGTCCCCCTACAGTCTGCAGGCCAGGAGCTGAAGCCTCCATGTGGGGCTTGCTGGCTGTTCTGGCTTCTCAGCAGCTTCTCGCCTTGGCTTTTGCCACGCACTCCCACTTACTGGGTCCCAAAGTCCAGATTGCACTGACCTCTCACTTTGTCCTTCGCATATATGTGTTGATAAATCTGGAAAAGGCCACAGCTCCTGCTGTTCTGGAGTCCCTCCAGTCGGGGCTGGTCAGGCCCGCCCTGGGGCTAAAGCCTAGGTGTGGGGCTGGGCTAGGCTCCCAGAGCACTGTGCCAGGGTTGGCCTGCCGGGGTGTCCTCAGAGGGAGGTTAGCTTCTCTGTGTCATTTTGTGGCTTCTGCAGCTCCAAAGTTTTTTTGGAGTCCCCTTTTTACATGGATTGGGGAAGGTGGAAGCTGGAGCCAAGGAGAGGTTGTGCTTCTACTCCACCATCTTGGTTCCACTCTTCTTTATACTTTTTTTTAAAGGAGCAAAACTTAGAACTTTCATTATTGCTTATATAAATTCAGAATCAAGAGGGCAAAATTTGACTCAGTAACCTAGGTGAACAAGTGTGTCAAAACAGGTAAGAAAGAGGTAAATGGACTATTTTAGAAGATTAGCGTCAAAAGGTACTCATGTGTGCTGCTGTGTTTGCTGGAGAAAGCAGTGTCAGACATCTGGATGACAATCATTAATACTCATTATTAAAACCCGTAGCAAATTAACAGAGGTTAACTATCAGTCAAGAGAAGGAACATAGACACAGCCCTAAAAGCAATCTTCCCAGTTGTTCCTGTAGAACTTACACATCCTAGAAACTAGCACCAATTGATCATGTGTGTTTCCAGGAAGCCTATGAGATGTTCTTAAGGCCATGTATTTATACCATATGTAAACCTTTTAAGCAAGTGATACTGTGGATAAAACATAGGGGCAAGCTAACTCCCATTCAATAGACAGATCACTCCGCTAAAGAGAAAGGAAGAAAGGTATTTAATAAGGCTATGAATACATATGAACTTTCAGGATAATTTCTGGCTCATTTAAAAAAAAAGTAAATCAATAAAAAATGATCCTATAAATTGGGGATGTAACACATAACAATAATCTTAAAGGTACAGACACAAAGCATTACTGGCAGGAAGATGAAATTAACTTACAAATCAATACTTATTCTAGGTACTCTTGGACAGACCTTGACATGGAACCACTAAGCCTCAGAGAGTGAAAGAAAGGAAAACTGGGCCTGTCCACTGAAGAGGAAGAGGTTTGGGTTTTTTTTTTCTTTAACTGAGAAAAAAAAGAGAGAGAAAAATAGTATAGCACAAGGCATATTCCCAATAGCAGATATGATGTCTTGACTACAAAGATGGGATTATGTTATAACAAAAGAGGAAGTTGAGCAATGGGAATATTCAATAATTCTCAGGAGAGAATAAATAGGGAATTTTTTATGAAAAAAAATACTCATGACGGGGTGGCTAGGTGGCACAGTGAGTAAGAGCGCTGGACCCGGAGTCAGGAGGATCCAGGATTGGTTCCGGCCTCAGACAGTTAACACCCACACACACACACACCCACACACACACACACAAAACTGGCTGTGTAACCTCGGCCAAGTTACTTAAACCCAATTGCTTAAAAAAAATACTCATGACACTGTGTGTCTGTGCAAATGCATAATGTGTACTTCTTTGATATTCTTGCTTTAAGGGTCAGGGATTTCACTGTCATGGGTACTCCATTTGTAGACACAGGTCAAATCTATTCTATGACTTGTCTTGAGAGTTTCTGTGGGTCAAACATGCTGTGGTCATCCTGGAGATGAAGCTTTTTGCACTTAGACATTTGATTGCTGACTTTCAAGAGATATCCTAGACCTTCTGAATGTGTTCAAGTCTCCAGGTTGATACAAATTATATTTTAGGGAAATAAAACAACTTCTGCGTGTGATATAGTAATTTTATCTTTAATTTTTTTTTATTAATCTTGGATAACAGAAGTGACAGAAGATTGGAATGAGTGGAATGTTGTCCTAATAATCACAAGAGGGGGAAATGGTTAACTCATAAAAACTGTAGATAAACACGCTTATTGCTGATCTGGAGAAATTACAAAATCAATTATTAAATATATGAGCATCATGAGCATGCAATACTGCTCAGATATGAAGGGTTCTGATATACTTAATTGGCCTAAGCAACTGAAGAAATTATAACACTGTAAACATATAAAATCAAAAGTTGTAATCATCAGGAGTTAAAATGTCTTTTTTGTTTGCTCACCTTTCCTCATTTGTCCTTCCTTCCTCCCTTTCTTCCCTCATTTTCCTCTTTTCTTCCCCATACCTTTCTTTCTTAGTTCTTCACTCTCTTGTTTTCTCCCTACCTCCCTTTCTTTTTTCTTCCTTTTTTTCCTTCCATTCCTCCCTCCCATCCATCTTTTCTCCTCTTCCTTCTTTCTTCTCCCTTCCTTCCTTTTTTCTTCCTTAATTCTTCCTTCCTTCTCTCCTTCCTTTCCCTCCCCTTCTTTCCTTCCTACTTTTTTACCTTCATCTTTCTTTTCTTTCCTTCCTTTCCTTCTTTCCTCCCTCTTCCTTTCTTCCCTCTTTCATTCCTTAGATCTGAGTAATGATATATGCATCATATATCTTGATATAATCAAAACTTTTGAAGCATATTTTCCCATGTTATTTTTGTAACAACACAAAGAAAATGAAATGAGGTTTGATGAATCAGATGGATTCATAACTACTTGAATAGCCACAACTAAGAATAGTGAATAATAGACACATTTCAACTGGGAAGAAGGCACCTAGTGGCATAGGAAAGAGGTGCTTGATCCTGTTCTATTCATGGTTTCTGACAGTGATGTTAAATTAAAATGTAGAAAGCGTGCTTATCAAATTTGTAAGTGGCATAAAGTTCAGAGTAATAGTTAATCCCAGGAATTATAGAATAAAGATTCAAACAATTCTTTATGAGTTAAAAGTACATACATATTAAGTTTAATTTGTAAGGATAAAATCTCATATTTAGATTTTTTCGAACCAGTCAATTAAGTACAATATAGAGAGATATGACTGAAACTCATTGGGAAGATACAAACATTTTAGTACATTTACAAGTCTGAGAGAAATGTACAAATTGGGGCTGCATTGGTATATGTATAGGGTCTAGATCAGGTGACATAATAGTCTTATTGTATAATTTTTAGGCTTCATTGGCAAATACAAGGTGTCACAAAAAATAAATCTTAGTATAGTTTTAAGTAATACAGGATTTCTCATGTACCAAAAATCTTACTGCAGTTTAAACTGCACTAAGACCACTGGGACATTTAGCAGTTTTTCCAGGTCTAAGAGCCATTTTTCAATATTATTTTTTATTTTTTGCTTTTTTGGAGGGCAATTGGGGTTAAGTGACTTGCCCAAGGTCACACGGCTAGTTTTTGTGTTAAGTGTCTGAGGCCAGATTTGAACTCATGTACTCCTGACTCCAGGGCCAGTGTTTTATTCACTGAGCCACCTAGCTGCCCCCATTCTTTTATAGGGACACTGACAGACAACAGAATATCCAGAGAAGGCAATGGGCATCTGAAAAAGTTAGAGTCAATGGATAGAAGTTATATGGATAGAGATTTCAGTGTTATTTATATAAGAAACTTGGTACCAACAAGAAATAACCAACACTGAAAAAGGTTGGCCAATGAAATTGATTTTTAATAAGAGGCTAGAAGTTTTTAAGAGATACTTGCTTTCAGTAGGTTTGACTAGTAATTCTAAATTTCATAATATATTACTATACATAAAAATAAGCTAAGGATTTTTGAAGTATTGCCAATGCTATATCTATAATTCTCCTTAAAGTTTTTGAGAGAGAAAATGAATACTGAATTTAGTGCCTAAACATCCCAGTCATGAAAATCCAACTCCTTAATGAACAACTTAGCTTTCAAATATAACCTATTGAATTGACTAATCTTTTCTCAGTTTCCTCCATGTAATTCATACCATTTATGACTAGTAGGAGTCAATTCTGATCCGTTAAAATCAGATTTTTGTGCTCCACTCCCCAACCTTCATATGGTTGATTTTCTATTGTTCACAAAGATACCACTGTTCTATTTTTCTTTTAATTATAGGTTGAATGGTTGCTTTTACTTACTCCCTGTGAAAGACTGAAGAAAAAGAACATTTTCTACTCCTAGTAATTTTGACCAATATGACGTAAATGACCTTTCTTTGCTTGACCTCTGTTATCTCATCTGTAAAACAGAGTTGAAAGAAATGATCTCTAAATCTGCTCACACTTCTAAAATTAGATCCTATTATTCAGTGATCTCTATTCCAACTGAAAAAGGATAAGAATCTAATTGTATTTATGATCATCACCACTTTCCTGAAATTACAATAAAATTTATTACAATACCAATCATGTTAGTTTATTTTTTTATTTATCTCAAACTGCTATTCTTAACATTGATTATTTTTGAAATTTTGGGGGGATCTTGGTCATATAGTGTTCTGAAGGTATAAATTTGGTAGGTCATAATGACATCGTGTTGTATCTTTCATTATTCATTTTGGAATAGTGAATATAGCACTTGATTTGCAGTTTGAAAGAACTGAGTTAATACTACCTCAGATAGTTATTATCTATGTGACCCAAGGAAATTAATTTAACTTCTGTCAGTCTCAGTTTGCTAATCTGTAAAATGGGGATAATAACGCCTATTTTCCATGGTTGTGACAACCAAATTAGTCAAAATAAGCTAAATGCTCTGTAAAATTTAATGTACTATGTGAATGATAATTATTCTGCATATTATCTCTTCTTATTTTTATGCAGAATCTGGAATAAAACTGAATAGCTGTGATGTGGTAAGGAATCTGCTACTTTTGATATGAATAAATCTATGTATGTTTACATATATATGTATATAGATATACATATATACATATCGGTGCATATATAAATGAATATGCATATACATAAATATGTGTATGTACATAAATGAGTACATGTTTATAAACATACACAGTAAAAACTGGGATCAATGATACTTACATAACACTCAGATTCTGACCTTTAACTATCAGTTCCATAAATCATATAAACATATTTGTTAAGTATTAATAGTTATTAATTTATTTAACAGCCCTTTATTTAGCTGCCACTTTTAACAAAACACTGTGCTAGGTGTCAAAAGATGAAAGGCAATTAAGGCATGATTCCTACATAATCACAATTTTTTTTTTCCTTAAGCATATCAGCTCACTTATTGTTGATTCATGAAGTGGGATTCTTTTGTTGAGTCATTTTTATACTTTCTTTTGTTCAATTCTGCTACCAGTTATCAGAGTTACAATGACTACAAGTTCAGACCATGGTTCAGATCTTGCTCTACCACTAACTAGCTCTCTGACCTTAAACAAATTACTTCCTCCAGGAAGTTGATTTTCCTCACTAAAAGATGACAGGCTTGGATTGGATGATCTTTTAAGTGCTGGTAAATTCTAAAGTTTGATGATTCTGTTTTCTTCTTTTCTCATTTTCCAGGTGTCCACATCACAGTGAATGGCTTTTAATCTAGCAATGCATAGTAAATGTCCCCAAAATAAATGGGAAAACATTTGTGTGAAGTCATATTTATGAAGAGGCAAGAAGACTAAAATTAAAACAATGAGAAGATCTACTCAAAATTATATTTCCACTTATTGATTTAGCTTCTCTTGACTATAGAATGAACAGGTAGATTAGCCATATGTTGATGGACAAGAATATTTCTCAGGAAAATTCTAGAATTGTTGATTCTTATATGCTGGTAATGCATTGGGTGTTAGAACTTAAGGATTCCTAATGTTTCAGCTAATGCATAGCCTCAGGTGAAATTCACATAGATAATGCTTTAGTTTCTGTGCACTATCAAAAGAAGTGGTCTCCCAATTAGGTGTTCTGCTAAGGACTGCTTTTAGCATGTGATTAACCCTCCCAAACTAGAGAGCATCTCCAAAGGTCCTCTCAAGAGGTTATACTTGGGGAACAACACATCAAATGTAATGGCTGACATTATTTACTAGCTATTATTTCAGCTATTTGTTAGTGACATAATGGTCTTTCATTTTATCATTGATATAACTGGCTATCCTTAGCATAGAGGTTTGCAGTACTTTATGTACAAAAGGGAGGTAAAGAGCAAGTGAGTAAAACTAATTTGCTTATAAAATGGCAACTGGAAGAAATGCATATCAAAAGAATGACACTTCCTTGATCCCATCTTTTCTGAAGTTCCATTTTTAAGGGCTTTAAAGACAGACCTAAGTGTTCCAGTAAAATTGCCAAAGTGCTAAATGCTCCATTACATGTGCTTTCTGCAATACTGTACTCAGGTAACCTTGGAATTATCATAATATCACAATAATAATCATCTGTTGCTCTTAAATACTTTTCTGCTTTTTCTAAAAAGCCTGTAATACAATCACTCTCAGACCACAATGCTGGACTTGCCTCAGTAAAAAAAAAAATCTTGGGAAACAGAGACAATGCAGTTCATAGTAAATGGTGATAGTTTTCTGGTTGTTGCAAGGGATTGGAAATCAGAACATTTGTTGTATTTCACCAGTTCCTTTGTGCAAGTTATTTGTAATAATTATCTATATATTTTACTCCCAAAATAATATCATTGTGATTGCTTAATTCATCTTCTCAAATAAATAAAAGGGGAGGGGGGTTGTTTGTTTGTTTATCCATCTCTATCATTTCATTAGACCACCTTCCTTCCCTCTCTTATTTATGAAAGACTGTTTAGCATAAGGAATTGGCGATTTGTTCTTGGAATCAGGAATACCTGTATTTTTACCTCTAAAACATTCTGACTTTGTGACTCTGGGCAAGTCATTTAGCCTCTCATTGTCATAGTAAGTCCCTCAGATAGTGGATTTCAGAAGAATTACCCATCTGTATTGATAGAGGGAGTTCCCTATGGCAATGAAATCACAGGTCTGGATCAACAACCAAAGATGCTTTCCTGTTTTCAACTTTTCAGTCTGGCAGAACATTTACATGAAACACATATCTTTCCTTTTTTTTCATGTCTACCACCTTCCATACTAAAATAACTTATTCATAGAATTCTTACAAGCTGGTAGGATAGAGAAACAAACTGTTTTTGTTTGTTTTAGGGTTTTTTGTTTCTTCTCCATCTACTATCCTTTGGGCACATGCCTAGTGTATATTAGTTTTATGGAGAACAAGAGAGTAGGTAGGCTTAGTGGTAGAGAATGGAAACTCTGGATGAGAAATATACTACTTAATTGGACCAATAGGTATTTCATCCTTCTCAGAAATTAGCAAAGTCCTATAGAGCCCCCCCAAAAAATAAAACTAAATAGAACAAACAAAATGCATAGCAAATAACAGGTCCTAGGGCGGCCAAGTAGCACAGCGAGTAAGAGCGCCGTCCCCAGAGTCGGGATGACCTGGGGATCAAATCCGGGCTCAGACACTTAGCACCACACCCAGAAATAACTGGTCATGTAACCTTAAGCAAGTTACTTAACCCCAATTGTTTTAAAAAATAATAATAACAGGTCCTGTCCTCAAAGAGCTTCTAATAATAACTAACATTTGTACATCCCTCAATCTTGACCATAATCATTTGATCTTTTCAACAACCATATGTAATATCATTATTTCCATTTTTGAAGATGGGGACCCAGATTAAGAGATATCAAGTGACTTGATCAGGGAAACACAGTTAATATGAATCCTGATTCTTCTAACTACATCAGAAATCAGAAATGTAGCCATTATCATTTTAGATGCATACATTATAGATGAAGCAGAGGACAACTAAAAGTTATACACACACACACACACACACACACACAGATTAGTATTTGTTAATTTGGAAAGACCTCTTAGGGAAATTGGTAATGTCCTTTTAAACTAGAATAGGATTTAGGCAGAGAAGACTTTTGAGGGGGTCCAAATCGGGGAGAGGGGAGATAAGCAAAGTCAAAGAGGCAGGACTAATATGTATGTGAACAAAGAATCATTTAATTGAAAGAGACCTCAGAGACCATTTGATCCAATATCCCTATTTTAGAGATGAAGAAACTAAGGCCTATATAGTTTAAATGATTTGTCTACAGCCATAAATGTATTAAGTGTTAAAAACAGGATTTAAACCATCACTCAGCAGCCACTGTGCTTTCTATTATGCCATGAAATATTCAGATATGTCTGCCGGAGTTATTCCTTCCAGTTAGGATGCCTCACCTTAAGGCAAAAAGCATCATTTCTATGGGATGAGTGCACTGAAATGGAACCTAAGATTTAAATTAAAGAGGGGGAAACTGAAGTGTATATCATGTGGGGATAAAAATAAAACCAAACACCACTGTCCCTGCTATCAAGGAACTTATAGTCTAATGGTGGAAGGTGGGGGGAGGGGGGTGAAATCACATAAAAAGGAATAATGAGCAAGAATATGTTTTGATATATTGATTTATTTAATGATTTCAGTGCTCTAACTGGCAGGATGGGGGAGAATATGCCCAGTGCCATGGCACAAAGATGGCTGGACAGAAGTTTGGTATTGTTTTTTTTTTTAAAGCAATTGGGGTTAAGTAACTTACCCAAGGTTACACGGCCAGTTTTTGTGTGTGTGTGTGTGTCTGTGTGTGGGTGGGTGGGTGTTAAGTATATGAAGCTGGAACTGATCCTGGGTCCTCCCAACTCCAGGGCCAGCACTCTTACTCACTGTGCCACCTAGCCACCCCAAGAAGTTTGGTATTGTGATTGTAGGTTACATATGGTTGATGCTTCCCAATTGAAGTCCAGGGTTCCAAGGTGGGCACTTGGAGTACTAGATTGTAGTTAAAAGGTAGTTAGCATAGAAGTGTGGCAGTATGAAGATGACCATGGTATAGTTTAGTGATTCTGGGTCTATGCAACATATGATAAATATCCAATAATCAGAAGCCAGTGGCCTATAATGCCATGCATGAACAGCTTTCCAGAGGACTGCTACTGTGAATAGCTTTTAAGGTTCTTATTATACAGTATAGTGAACACTCTATTTATTCCAAAACAAATCAAAGCAAAACATTCACAGAAAATCAAGGTACATCATTCACAATATTACAACTTACCACAGAAAATCACAATATAGTATTCACAACAGCTTATCATGGCCACATAGTTTTCACCATTTTTCACAATATTTAGAACAAAGAACAATCATTTCAAGTACAAAAGTCAAACTCTTCTATTCATGGGGCAACTAAGTTAACTCAATCAGTAACTTATACAAAGTCTTCAACTCTTGGGGCAACTAAGTTAACTCAGTCACTTATCAATAATAATCATCTTAAAGTACAATAGTCAAAGTCTTCCACTCATGGGACACACTTGATTAATTTAATCAGTCACTGTAGCAGCAAGCACCCCAAGCGTCCTCAAGGTTTGGCACCCATACAGGTTCTTGGATCTGCTTTGATAAAGGAAAGCAACTCAAAATGGGTTAACAAGCTTACTTTAATCAGTCAGACATATATCGTTTACTTGTTCAGGGGAACAAGGTCAGCACCCCGAACCTCAAAGTATACAGGCAGAATTATCAATACAGAAACAGATCAAGTAGACAGCTTTCCAAACTGTCCAGCCATCACATCCATACCCACTCAACATCTGGGTTTCCACATCTGGGTTTTTCAAAGCCGGGGGACTCTCAACAATGGCTTCCCAGAATTCAGATCAAATCACAGAACACTTTTCAAAGTGAGTCCCAAAACAAAGCTACACATCAGGGCTTATATAGCCTTCTCCTGGCTCAGAGAATGTAACAACCTTATTGACTCACTGGCCAATCAAGAAGTATCTACTGAAAAACAAGCCTCCCACCCCAGGCTTCAGGTGCACTTTAGCCTAGGGGCAGGGAAGATCTTCCAAATTTGCATTCCCATTACATTCGGCCCCAAGATCTTTCATGCCCGTAGCATAGACAATTTACTTTTGAATTAGCACTAAACATCTCTTAGGTCACATTTTCAAGGTACAGAACTAAAGTTACCAAAGTGGCCACTGGGCCTTAAACAAACACAAAGTACATAGATAGCATTATCACTTCAGTTCAAAACAAGAGTTCAAACAAAGTTCTGGGGGGGAGGGGTGTCCCTCCCCCCACACAGCTCCAGCCCCTGCTTCCAAGTACAGAGAGGGGGCTGGGCAACAAAACCAACAAGGTGGGGTCCCTGGGGATCCAAGGCACTTCATCCCACCCACCATAGTCACAAGTCCATCCTCCCCCTGGGTCCCAAACTGTGGGATGCAGCCAGGAAACACACTCAGTGCCCCTGCTTTGCTGCTCAGTTCTTATCTTTTCCTGTGGCTGAATTCTGAACTCCTGGGTTCCTTCTCCTCCCGCAGGCAGCAGCCGCTCCTGGCTTCTGCCCAGGTCCCGATGCAGGCAGCTCACCATTCCTGCTCTCAGCTCAGCGAAGTCTGCATGCAGGCCATTCTTTTCTCCTGCTCCACAGAGTCACAGCAACCACAACTGGGAAACAAACAATTATCCCAGTCCCCATACTTTCCTTTTACTCTGCAGATCCTGTTCGTGACGCCATTTGTAGCAGCAAGCACCCCAAGCAAGTCCTCAGGGTTTGCCGCCCATACAGGTTCTTGGATCTGCTTTGATAAAGGAAAGCAACTCAAA
>NW_027187341.1:3532209-3664500 GCF_028583685.1 Petaurus breviceps papuanus | reverse complement strand
ACCATGGAGAGGTCTTTTCATCTTGACTTGGAGCCGGTTCTCAGATTCCCTGGATCCCCTTCCATGGTCCCAGATTCTACCTGGATTCACCAGACTGTTGTATCAGCAAGCACCCCAGCGTCCCCAGGGTGGCTGCCAACACAGGTTCTTAGATCTGCTTTGTTAAAGGAAAGCAACTCAAAATGGGTTAACAAGCTTACTTTAATCACTCAAATATGTATCGTTTACCTAGTTCAGGAGAAAAAGGTCAGCACCCCGAACTCCAGAGTATACAGACAGAACTATCAAGACAGAGAAACAGATCAAGTAGACAGGTTTCCAAACTGTCTAACCATTACATCCATACCAAATCAACATCTGGGTTTTTCAAAGCCGGGGGGCTCTCAACAATGGCTTCACAGAGTCTCATCTGATCAAATCACAGGGCACTTCTCAAAGTGAGCCCCAAAGCAAAGCTTCACATCAGGGATTATATAGCCTTCTCCTGGGTCAGAGAATATAACCACCCTCTTGACCCACTGCCCAATCACACAGCATCAAGGTGTGGGCATTCCTGAAAACCAAGCCTCCTGCCACAGGCTCCATGTGACCACATTCAGCCTATTAGAAGGCAGAGTATATTTTTCAAATCAAGGAAGGTTCTCAGAGACTCTTAAGCGTATCAAAGGGCCTAAGGGCAGGGAAAATCTTTAAATTTGCATTTCCATTACAACTGTCACCTGTGTTCAATGGCAGACAGCTCCCAGTTCCTTGTCCGGCTCTCTTGGTAGGTCCTGCTCCACACTGAAGTTCACAGGGTCCAGTCCATCTCAAATCCTTCATAATTTCTGTTCCCAGGAATTCAAGGCTCAACCAAGCCACAAACGGACATATTCTCAGCATCCTGGTCATGCTTTCTCAGTCTACTGCTTCCTCAGTCTTTTCCTGTGGCTCTGGGCTCCTCTGTCATCTCAGTTCCTGGGCTCCTCTGTCACCTGAGTTCCTGGGCTCCAGGCTCCTGGGCTCCTGTTCAGAAGAAGCTCCACCACCACAAGTTCTCAGGAAATTCTGGCTCAGTTTTTGATTCTCTCTTCTGTAGTTGCTCTGCCACCAGATGCTGGTCCCAAAAAATTCTGACTGTGCCTCTCTGGGGCTTTTCTTATATACACAGCATTAGCTGCTTCCTGTTTCAGCCAACCCCTTCTTATTATGTCAGCAACAAGAGAGAGGAGTTCATACCTTCTTTTCCCCAAAAGAAGCTTGATCAATTACTAAGTGCTAAGTACCTGCTACCTTTGCCAACACAAAGGGACCTTCAAATTCAAATTACAGTACCATTACATGGCCAGAGTAGAAGTGTGGATCACTATAGATCTTCAACAGGATGCTCAGTGCTTACTAAGAGATATTACAGAGGGTAATCTTGTTTTATAATGGGTTGGACAAATTGACTTTGTTAGATCATAACATCTTTGAGATTCTCTGAGTCTATAAGAACACATTCATGTGTTTCTATTGAATTATTTAACACAAGGTGGAAAGAAATAGACTATTACAATTTATAATGAATCTGCCACGTGATTTAATAATGTGCTTGTCAATTAATGTATCCAAACTCTCTTATGGTAGTTATGGAACTATGTACTGGACTTATAATTCAATTGCTATAGCAAACTCCCAGGTAAAGACACTATGTCCAACAATTCAGGCTGACACATTTACTGAAATTCATAGTATTAGATATATGCCTAGAGAATCGGTGATCTGCCTTAGCTAGTCTGTGTCAGAGGCAAGATCTGAACACAGGTCTTCCAGAATTGGATTCCAAATATCTATGCATCATGTCATACTGCCTTACATATTAAATACATAATTATTAATTATGTAATATCATATTAGAGTATATAATGTACTTATTATATGTGACATACTGATTATTAATTCTATAATGTGTCATTAATAATCTCAATTATATAATACTGTTATTTAAAAAGAAAGCATTTCATAACAATTTTGTGATTTAAGTAGGTAGAAGTTGTTATCTTCATTTTGCAGATAACAATAACTAGTATTTATATAGCACAACAACCATGTAAAATAAGTACAATTATCACCTTTTACAGATAAGGAAATTATGGCTAAAAAGTTAAGTAGTGTGTCCAGGGTCACACTACTTGTAAGTATCTGAAGGATAATTAAGACCTCTGTCCAGACATCTATCCATTTTATGACTTAAATGATACAAACAGGACTCAAAAAAGTTATTAATGTGTAAGCAATGTGAAAGATGAATCTTGAAACTAGATTTCAGAATGAAAGTTATACTAGGCCATATGGTCAGGGGATAAGTATATATAGGCATTTATAATGGAGAAGCTAGGTGGTGCCATGGTTAGAGTGCTAACTATGGAGTCAGGAGGACATGAGTTCAAATCTGACCTCAGATGCCTATTAACTGTGACCCTGGGCAAGTCACTTAACTCTGTTTGCCTCATTTTCCTCATCATTAAAATAAGCTGGAGAAAGAAATTGCAAACTGCTCCAGCATCATTTCCAAGAAAAACTCAAATGGGGTCATGGAGAGTTGGACAAAATTGAAATGACTCAATAACAACATGTATATATCATATGTACCTCCTATGAATGAACTTTCTCTGATCTTTGAAACCAGACACAAGATAGTCATCATCCATGGAGCAACAAGGGAAATTGCAAATTATTTAATTTATAGTTACTTTAATAATTTCAAAACATCCCACCATATGCTTTTGGGGGGATAGGGGTAGATTCTAAGGGTACTTAAGTTTCCATAGTGGTAAGTAATGAGGCCAAAGAATGATTTAAGTGTCTAATTCTCATATTTGAAAGCACTTACTGAGTTCTGGGATGATCATTCCTATCCAGGGATAGGACTGAACATTTTTCAAGCTCTGAATACATAGATCCAAAATCACTCCACATCTTACTTTGTATCCTGATCTGAAGGCAAAACTCCTTTGAAATAAATCATCTCTGCCTACTTAATTAGCCTAATGGGAATACTAAAAACATGTACAATATATGCATATTCAACTATATAAAAAGAAAAACTACACAGGCTGCAAACAATATTAATATTTAGTAACACATGAAATAGGAATTAGATATTAAAGTAAATGAGCAGCTGTCAATTGTCACTTTTCATTTTTTTATCTGTTCATTTTAATAATTAATGAGTTTAATTACTTATTGAGTACTTGATTATTTATATTAATTATCTGTATAAGTATTTAATTTATTTTAAAATTAATAGGTGACAAGTATTACTAATTAATTCGTGTTGAAAACACTTTCTGGATCAGGCAGGCATAAGAGTGACCCTATACTCTATAAGGTTCCAATATCAAAGAGCAAACTCAGGAAGGTTTTGCAACCTGTTAAAGAAGACAGGAATGGAATGAGATCAAAAGCTCATTAGCAGTATTTGCCTAAGCAAGAACAAGGGACACCTCTTCTTGTAATAAAAGGGAGGAGTAGATAGTGGGGGCACTTGAAATGAAAAAAGTTTAGAATATCTTATGGGCCAACTACTATAGCTGTCAAGTGCTGGAAGGAACAATAAAATATGAGTCAATTGGTCTGGGACAACACCAGTGACTAAGTACACTGGGCACTGTATTGTAATTACTCCTATGAGTCTAAAGAAACTGGTGGGGGAGGGAAATGACTTGAAAATGGCTCTTTCCAGAATTATCAATGTTTTCCATAAAATTATTATAAATATATAAATTGTTCTTATAATTCTGCTCCGTTTGCTTTAGTTCATACAAATCTTTCCCAAATTATATGAATCCTACCCTTTTTATATCTCTTTTGATATAACATTCCATTGAATATCTATAATATAATTTGTTCAACCATTCCCCAATTGAAGGTTGCTCACTCTGTTCCCAATTCTTTGCTAAAAAAAAAAATGTGCCCATGTACATTGTACAAATGGATCCTATGCTTCTATCTTTGTTTCTTTAGGAATATGTATAGTTTACTTATATAGTTTAAACACAGTTCTAAATAGCTTTCCAGAACTCTGAGAGTACATTAGTGTGATTATCCTTCTAGTACCTCTGTAACAATTGTTGTCTTGATTTTTTTTATCCTTACTAATCTGATGAGGGTAAGGTGGAACTTCAAATTTGTTTTAATTTATATTGCTCTTTTTGTAAGTTATTTGGATTTATCTTATATGTAATCATAATTTGCATTTCTACTTTTGAAAATGTCCTTCTAATATCCTTTAAATATTTTTCTATTGGGGAATAGCGATTGTACTTGTATGATTATATCAATTTCCCATATATCATCTTTATTAGAGAATTTTAAAATTTTCCATAGTTGTTTTTTCTCTTAATTTGAACTAGATTGATTTTGCTTGCATATATGCTTTTAAAAATTGCATGTAATTAAATTTTTGCTTTGTGTTATGATCATTTCTATCCCTTATTTAGTCAAGAACTCATGCTTATTCATAGTTTGAAAAGTTTTAATTGCTCTTCATCTCCAATTTTCTTATGATATATTTTATATCTAAGATTTTATCATGATATACAGCAAAATATTTTTATCTGAAAGTAATTTGACAGACCACTTTTAATTTTCCTATCAGTTCTTTGTCAGATGAGTCCTAACTCAAGTAGGAGGTTTTAATGGCAAGCAAAGTAGTACTTAAGCTCCTTGTTTCAGCTATTCAAGTGCTTTTGAGCTTCAACTGTAATTATATCAAGTCTTTGTTGGAATCAGTATACACTGTGTTGCCCTTAATAGACTTAAAGGAGTTTGGAGACCTGCCCTGCCCTTAATTGGCCTAAAATCATCACAAGCAGCCAGAGGAGGGAGGAACTTGTGGAAAGAACAAGAGCACAACAAGAAGGAGAAGAGCAGATAAGAGCTCAAGCATGAGCTGGGACCAAGAAGAACAGATTGAGAATGCTTGTGATTTTGGCACTCTGTAGCACCCTATTGGTCTATAAGACAAAAGCCTTGTCTATTGTTTTTAGACAGAAGTTCTGAAAGAGGACTTTACTGCTGATCCAGAAGCCCTGAAAGAGGACTTTACTGCTGTTTACAGGAGTCCTGAATGGGAACTTTTACTGCTGTTTAGAGACATTCTGGGACTTTACTGCTGATTTGTGTTTGATTTCTCAGACAGAAGCTTTGTCTGTTGGTTTGTGGTACTTTATCAGGCAGAAAGTGAATTAAGATGATAGTGCTGGAAATGTGTATGAATATTGTTATAATTCTGCTAATCCTTAATGTATGTAAATATTGTTGTAGCTCTGTTAAGCTCGGTCTTCCCAGAAACAGAAACTGCAAAGGGTTTGGAGTAGTCACTGTGAGCTGCCACTGGAGAGTTGCCTACCTGTGAATCCAGGCAAGCCTTTGAAGTGGAAGAGGAGCCATGGAGTTTGGAAGTCACCCTCAAGTCAAGATGAAACAAGATCTTTATTTGAGTACTCAATACTGACCAATGAGATTGTAACTTACTTGTGACCTAGGGGTAGATAGCCTTTGTACTTTCCACTACCCCTTAAGAGGATACTTAGTAGTGACTGATGATATTGTAACTTAATTGTGACCTAGGAGTGGATGACCTTTGTATTTTCCACTACTCCTTAAGGATGATTAGCTTAAGGATGATTAGAAGCCAGCCTCTATTTAAGGATGAAAGGACACTTCACTTGGGTATTCAATACTGATTGATGAGATTGTGACTTTCTGATTGATATGTTTTGTTAAAGACTATGTGGCCACCTTAGTAATAACTTGCTATGTTATACTGTTGTGAATGTTTTGTTTTAGTTTATTGCTGAAAAAATAGAGTTCACTATACTATGTGATCAGAATCTTAAAGTTATTCACAGTAACAGTCCTCAGGAGAGCTGCTTGTTATTGGCTTTACAAAGGAATCCTTGGATTTATTAAACATTATGCTTTTATATTTAATTTTGTAGAAATCATATACATAATTTTTTTTCATTCTTAATTTTTTTTTATTTTTTAGCCAGTACCTCATAGTTTTGTATTAGCTAAAGATCTGGATCTGGTAGGCCTCCTTTCCACATTTCAGAATTATTATTATTCTCCTTAAGAAACTTGGCATTTGGTTCCTGCAAATGAATTTTGTTATTATATCACCTAGGACTATAAAGTATTCATTTGGCATTTTGATATGAAAATAGATCTGTAAATTACTTTGCTTAGTATTGGTGTTTTTATTATATTTATATCTAATCTGAATCAGAAGGAATCAATGTCACTGTTCATTTTCCCTTATTTCTGTAGAGTGCTTTGTAATCTTATTTAATTTCTGTGTGCCTCTTGGCAACTAAATACCCAGATATTTTGTAAAATCTGAAATTGTTTTGAGTCAGAATGGTTTATTAGCACCTTCTTGTGTTTTGTTATTAATATGTAGAAAGGCTGATACTTTTGTGTGTTTATTTACTGACACTTTACTAATGGTAGTGTTTGAAGAACTTGTGGTTTAATATTTTGGAATATTTAAGTAAACCATAATATCATTGGCAAAAAGTAATTTTTTTTTTCTTTTTTTGCCTAAGCTCATCCTCTCAGCACTTTTTTCCTTATCTTATTTTTTTTAAAGCAATCGGAGTTAAGTAACTTGCTCAAGGTTACATGGCCAGTTATTTCTAGGTGTGGTGCTAAGTATCTGAGCCCGGATTCGATCCCAGGTCATCCCGACTCTGGGGCCAGTGCTCTTACACACTGCACCACCTGGCTGCCACCCCTTGTCTTAATTTTTATAGATAATATGTCTAGAAATATATTTCTAAAAGGACAATGTATATCATAAATTTCATTCTGATTTTGTTGGACTTTTTTCCCTTTCATAGGTAATTTTAGCTCTAGTTTTAGCTAAATACTATTTGTCATATAACAATGTTATATTTTATGAAATTTTTTTCTCATGTATTAATATAATTATGGCTCTTTATTTTTATTAATATGATGTAGTATGTTTATAGTTTTTCTAATACTGAACAAACTTTATATACCTGATACAAATCCAACAGAGTCAAAATGAGCCACTATGTTGTGGTGGCATCTCTGATATTATTTATCCAATATAATTGCACTGATATTCATTAGAGTTACTGCTATGTAATTTACTTTCTCTGCTGTGTCTCTTTCTTGTTCAAGTATCAGGATTATATTTGCCTCATAGATTAATTTTGTAATGTGTCTTCTTCCTCTCTTTTTTAGTTGAAGAACTTTCAAGGAATAAAGACATAGTATTATTAATTAAGCTATTTGAACCAATATCATATTAATGAAAAAGTAACTCCAATTTTGTACACTTAGTAAGAAGAGAGATGGAGAGAATTTCACTGAGGGGGAGTCTACTCTTAGCATACTAAAGACTGTATGCAGTAGAAATAAAGTGGCATGTGCCAGGGGGAAAGGAGAGGGGAAGACAGGAAGGGGGAAATAGTGAGGGATAGGATAAATAGCTTCTTCTACATGTCTTACAAGTCTTTTGGAACTGTCTTTGATCATTGTATTGCTGAGAACAGCTAAGTCAATAATAGTTAATCATCACACAATGTTGCTGTTCCTGTGTAACATTCCTCTGGTTCTGCTCACTTCACTCAGTATCAGATCGTGTAAGGCTTTGCAGTTTTTTTTTTTGTTTTTGCTTGTTTTTTCTGAAATCCACCTGCTTGTCACTTCCTACAGAACAACAGTATTCCATTACATTTATATGCCATGACTTGTTCAGCCATTCCCTCAATTACCAATTCTTTGCCATCCCAAAAAAGAGGTGCTATAAATGTTTATACATATGGGTCCTTCCCCCCTTTTGTGCTCTTTTTGGAATACAGACCTAGTAGTGGTTTTGCTCTATGAAAATGTGTGCAGTTTTATAGCCCTTTGGGCATAGTTCCAAATTGCTCTCCAGAAAGGTTGGATGAGTGCACAACTCCAAAAACAATACATTGATGTTCCAATTTTCCCACATCTCTAATATTTATCATTTTCTCTTTCTGTCACATTAGCCAATCTGATAGGTGTGAGGTGGTACCTCAGAGTTGTTTTAATTTGCATTGTTCTAGTTAAGAGTGATGTAGAACTTTTTTTTAATATGACTATAGGCAGCTTTAATATCTTCAACTGAACACTATTTGTTTATATCCTTTGACCATTTATCAAGTTAGGAATGTCTTGTAGTCTTATAAATTTGACTCAGTTCTCTATATATTTTAGAAATGAGACCTTTTATATACTGGCTGTAGAAGCTGTTTCTCAGCATTGTGCTTTCCTTCTAATCTTGGTTGCATTGATTTTGTTCACAGAAAAAACTTTATAATTTAATGTAATCAAAATTATCTATATATGCTTTTTATAATGTTCTCCATCTTTTGTTTGATCATAAACTCATCCCTTCTGCATAAATCTGACAGGTAAACTCTTTCTTACTCTTCTAGTTTGCTTATGGTATCTATCTCACTTCATTACACCTAAGTTATCATTTGTACAACAGGGATCCTACTTTTCCTGTCTACATGGTGGAGTTATTTTGAAGTTATTCACAATACACACACACACACACATATACATACACATAAACATATACTTATAGTTTTATATACATATATAATCATATAGTTATTACTCTATTATGTCTGAATTACTTTCACTAAGTTGGCTAGGAAATAGGGCTGATGAAGTCTAGATTGTGAGTTTCATTCCACCTACATTATTTGTTGATTTTATGAAAAGTATTACTCAGAGTACTTAAAGCAATGAAAAAGAAATGGCAGACACAGTCTCTTACAATTTAATTCTTAGTGTATAACATAATACATATACTATATGTATAATATATGTATATGTATAGTTTAGTACATATGCTATACAATACTAAGTACAAAGCATAAAACATTTAAGTGACAAAAATTCAACACATAATTGTGAGACCAAATGAGTGATACATAAAATAAGCTTTATTAGTGATTAGACCATATGTTAAAACAGATATTTAGAAAAAACCTGCCCTTTTTCAGAAAAATCAGACAAGAGAACAGAGATGGACCAACTATTGTGAAAAATAATTCAAAGATCATGCCCTATTGACATCAGATCAATAATGATGTCTTTTTACATGAAGAAAGACACTTTAGCTATGTGGTGAAAATTACATACAGATTTATACAGATTGATAGTTTGCAATTATCCTTAGAAGAATACTAATACATCATATGATATCTATATCTTATAAACATCTCCTGTAAATCAAAGAATTACAGAACACCAGAGCTGGAAGAAACATCATTCAATAACAATTGTTACCTAACCAAGAAAACTTTCTAAAACATCACTTTAAAATGGTCATCAGGGTTTTTGCTTGAATACCTTCATAGAGGGGACCTTACTATCACAAGAAATAACTCTGTTTTTTTGTTTAATGAGTTCTTATTTCAAAAGCTGGAGTCTTTATGTAACAGCTCTAATTGATACAAAAATTTATCTTATATTATGCCAAAATTATTCCCTTTGGAATTTGCCTAACTTCTTGGATCAAACAGAATAAGTCTATTGTCTCACACATATGAGAGACCTTCAGATACTTGAAGACTGTTATTGGTACCCTCTCCTTCTACCCCCCCATCTTCTTTCTCTCCTACAATTCCTTCAATCTATCCTTAAATGGCATGTTCTCCAGTGTCTTGAACAACCTGATTGTCTTCTGAACATAGCCTAGACTATCAATGTCCTTCCTAAAAGCCGCCAAGAGAACTGAGTACAACACTCTTTCAGATGTGGTTTGCTCAGGGGAAAGCACAAGAAGGACTGTCTGAACAAGATAATTCTGATCATCATGATATCTTGTTTCTTTTAGTCCAGATTTGGAATGCATTGCCTTTTCAGAGAATTATATTATAGAAGTTACTCACATTGAACTTAGAATCCACTAAAAGTATTTTATCATATTATGGTAAGATTTGGTTTTGCTCCATCTCCCCATCAAGGATCTTTCAATTTGATCATTTGAAGCTAAGTATAACAAGGTACACTGATCCTTGTTTGATTTAATATTATTAATTTTATCCCAGTCTTTTAGTCAGTCAAATATGTAGTCTATGTCAGTCAAATATGTAATGTTTTCTGTTGTCATTGTCTTCCATGATTTACCAGACTTGAAGTTAGAAGATAAGGGTTGAAATCTCATCTCTGACACTTTCTAGTTGTATGACCTTGAAGAAATCATTTTGTCTCTCAAGGCCTCTATTTTCTCCTCTGAAAATGAATTATGAGTGTGGAGTAGTTAATTTCTTCCAATTCTATAACTATGTTTCTATAATCTTAACTAATAAGGCCTCTGTGAGACATGCTTGTACTCCTTTGTGGCAAGGTAATGGTGAATGATTATATTTTTTTTTAATTTATTTAGCATTTTATTTTGCCCAGTCACATGCAAAAACAATGTTCAGCATTAATTTTTAAAACTTTGACTTCCAAATTCTCTCTCTTCCTCCCTGCCCACCCTACTGCATTGAGAAGGCAGGCAATTTGATGTAGGTTTTACATGTGTAGCTATGCAAAACATTTCCATATTTGTCATATTGTGAAAGAAAACACAGACCATTGTTTTTAAATGCTTAAAGAAGAATAATGTGAAAAATGTATATTTCTATCTGTGTTCAGACATCATCAGTTCTCTCTCTGGGGATGGATAACATTTTTTCATCATAACTCCTTCAAAGTTTTCTTGGATCATTGTACTGCATTAAGGTAAGTCCTTCACAGCTAATCATCCTACAGTATTGCTCTTACTTTGTATACAGTACATTTCACTTTACATTAACTCATATACTTCTTTCCTGGTTTTTTTTTTCTGAGAGCATACTGCTTATCATTTCTTATAGTACAATAGTAATCCATCATAATCACATACCACAGACTGTTTAGTCATTCCCTAATTGATGGGCAACCTCTCAATTTCTATTTCTTTACCCCCAAAAAGAGGTGCTATAAATATTTTTTGTACACATAGTTCCATTTCTTTCCCTTTTTTAAAATCTTTTTTTGGGGATACAGACCCAGTAGAGGTATCCCTAGGTCAAAGAATATACATGGTTTTTTTAGCCCTTTGGGCATAGGACCAAATTGCCTACAGAATGATCACATAAGTTCACAACTCGACTAACAGTGCATTTATGTCTCATTTTTCCCACATCCCCTTCTACATTTGCCATTTACCTTTTACTGTCCTATTTAGCCAATCTAATAGGTATGAGGTAGCACATCAGAATTTTTTTCATTTTGATTTTTTCATTCAATAATGAGTTAGAGTATTTTTTTCACATGGCTATAGATAACTTTGATTACTGCATCTGAAAGCTGATCATATCTTTTGATAATTTACCAACTGGGGAATGGCTTTTTTTTTTACAAATTTAATTCCATTGTGTATATATTTGAAAAATGAGGGCTTTATCAGAAAAACTTGCTTCATTTTTTTTTACAATGCTAACTGTATTTCCTTCCATCCTATTCCACCCAGCCCCATTTATTCTATTAACTCTCTCCTTTTACCCTGTCCCTCCACAAAAGTGTCTTGTTTCTGACTACTTCTTTCCCCAAACTGCCCTCCCTTCTATCAACTCCTCCCTTTTCTTATCCCCTTCCCCTCTTATTTTTCTGTAGGGTAAAGACAGATTTATATGCCCAATTGAGTGTGTGTGTGTGTGTGTGTGTGTATAAAATTTCTTCCTTGAGCCAGTTCTCATGACAATAAGATTCACTCACTGCACTTCACCTCCTCCCTCTTCCCCTCTGTTGTAAAAAGGGTTTTCTTGTCTCTTTCATGTGAGATAATTTACCTCTTTCTCCTTCTCACAGTACATTCCTCTCTCATGCCTTTATATCATCCCTTCATATTCAACTTAGACCTGTGCCTTCTGTCTATATATACTCCTTCTAACTACTCTAATAGTGAAAAGGGTCTGATGAATTGCAAATATGATCATCTCATGTAGGAATGTAGACAGTTTAACCTTATTAAGTCCCTTATGATTTCTGTTTCCTGTTTACCCTTTTTATGCTTCTCTTCAGTTTTACATTTGAAATCAAATTTTCTTTTCAGCTCTGATGTTTTCAACAAGATTACTTAAAAGTTCTCTATTTCCTTGAATATCCTTTTTTCTGGGGGAGTATTACTCTCAGTTTTACTGGGTAGCTGATTCTTGGTAATAATCCTAAATCATTTGCTCTCTGTAACACAGCATCCCAAGCTCTTTTTTTCCTTTAGGGTAGAAGCTGCTAAATCTTGGGTTATCCTAACTGTGGCTCCATGATGCTTGAATTGTTTTGTTTCTGGCTGTTGAAATATTTCCTCCTTTACCTGGAAACTCTGGAATTTGGCTATAATATACCTGACAGGTTTCATTTTGAGATATCTGTCAGGAGGCGATTGGTAGTTTCTTTCAATTTCTATTTTACTCTCAGATCCTAAAATATCAGGGCAGTTTTCCTTGATAATTTCTTAAACGATGATTTCTAAGCTTTCTTCTGATTATGGCTTTCAGTTGGTCCAGTTATTTTTTCAAATGCTTTATTAACTTCTGATTTATATCATTCATTTCCGCCAGATTTTGAGTTACAAATTTTCTTCCCATTTTTCCCCTACCCACCGCCCCAAAATAGCACTCCCACAGGATATTCCTCCTCCAATCTGGTCTCTCCCATATTTTCCCCCATACCCCTTTCGACTTTTCCAGTGGATCTCTATGCCCCAGTGCCTGTATATCTTACTTCCCAATTACATGTGAAATAGTATTAATAATAATATATATATTTATGTATATATATATATTTGAATATTTGATATTAAAACTTTGAATTCCAGATTCATTCCCTTCCTCCCTTGATGCCCACCCTTACTGGGAAGATAAGCTGTTTAATATAGGTTGTACATGTGTGGCTAATGCAAAACAGTAACATAGTAGATATAATGTAAAGGACTGACTATATTTCGCTCCCTCCGCTCCCTCCTCCCACTTGTTCTATTCTCTACTTTGGTCCTGTCCCTTTTCAGAAGTGGGTGCCTCCAACTTCCCTCCCCCTCCAGCCTGCCATCCCTTCCATCATTCTCCCCCTCATCCCCTTCCCCCCCCTACTCTCCTGAAGGGTGAGATATTCTATTTAGTGCATATTTCATTCCCTCTTCAATCCAAATTCAATGGGAATAAGGTTGACCAATTCCCTTTT
The DNA here is from genome assembly GCF_028583685.1 of Petaurus breviceps papuanus. Lineage (NCBI taxonomy): Eukaryota > Metazoa > Chordata > Mammalia > Diprotodontia > Petauridae > Petaurus > Petaurus breviceps. The sequence goes on along the minus strand of NW_027187341.1, from coordinate 3,651,252 downwards.
GCCTTCCTATTCTTCCCCTCCATTGTAACCATTTCCCCTTGCCTCTTCTATATGATAGTTTACGCCATTCTGTCTCTCCCCATCTACTCTCATTATATTCCCCTCTCACCTCTTAATTTCACCTTTTTAGTATCATCCCTTCCTGTTAAATTGGTCCTGTGCCCTCTATCTATGTATACCTGTAAACATATATACACACATTCACATATGTATTCATATGCCCATATACCCTCATACATAGACATATATATTTCTATTCCCTTCAACTACCAAGAAAAGTTTCATAAGTTACAATTATTGTTTTTCCATGTAGGAATGTTAATAGTTCAACTTTAATAAGTTCCTTATGATTTGTTTTCCCTGTTTACCTTCTCATGCTTCTCTTGCTTCTTGTATCTGAATGTCAAATTTTCTATTCAACTCTGGTTTTTTCATCAAGAATGCTTGAAAGTCCTCTATTCCACTGAATGACCATATTTTCCCCTGAAACATGATACTCAGTTTTGCTGGGTAGGTGACTCTTGGTTTTAGTCCCAGCTCCTTTGACCTCTAGAATATCATATTCCAAGCCCTTTGGTCCCTCAGTGTAGAAGCTGCCAGATCCTGGGTTATCCTACAATATTCAAATTGTTTCTTCCTGGCTGCTTGTAATATTCTCTCCTTGATCTGGGAGTTCCAGAACCTGGCTACAATATTCCTAGCCATTTTCTTTTGGGGATCTTTGTCAGGAGGTGATTGGTGGATTCTTTCAACCTCTATTTTGCCCTTTGCTTCTAAAACATCAGGGTAGTTTTCTTTGAGAACTTCCTGGAAGATGATTTCTAGGTTCTTATTTTGATCATAGCTTTCAGGTAGTCCAATAATTTTTAAATTATCTCTCCTGGATCTATTTTTCAGGTCAGTGGTTTTTCCCATGAGATATTTCACATTGACTTCTATTCTTTCATTTGTTTGGATCTGTTTAACAGCATCTTGATTTCTCAAAAAGTCATTAGCTTCCATTTGCTCCAATCCAATTCTGAAGCAATGATTCTCCTCAGTGAGCTTTTGAGATTCTGTTTCCATCTGGCAAATTTGGCTTTTTAAGCCATTCTTCTCCTCATTGCATTTTTGAGCCTCTTTTCCCATTTGAGTTAGTCTGTTTTTCAAGGAGTTGTTTTCCTCAATCAGGACGTTGACTCTCATTTCATAATTTTCTTGCATAGTTTTCATTTCTCTTCCCAATTTTCCTCCACTTCTCTCATCTGCTTCTTAAGGTCCTCTATGGCCTGTAACCAGTTCGTATTTTCCTTTGAAGCTTTTGGTGGAGGAGTTATGACTTCATTGTCTTCCTCCTGATCCATGCTTTGCTCCTTTTTGTCCCCAAAATAGAAGTCTAATGTTGGAATCTTCTGTCTGCTTTGTTTCCTCTGCGTGGTCATGTCATCCCTCAGTCACTTGATCCCTGGGCTTTTTGCCACAGTAAGACTCTGCCACCAGACAGGGGAGCTTTCCTCCCAAATGCTGGGGTTTTCTCAGCTGCTAGATGTATTAGATGGGTGCCCACTCTGAGGTCTCCACACACTCTGGCAAGCTGGACATACACCCCAGGACCTCCACCCTATGCTGCAATCCAGATCTAAGAAGGTTAGAGCAAGAGCGATTACCCCTCAGACTGATGCTTGGTCCCCCTACACTCTGCAGGCAAGGAGCTGAAGTTGCCATGTGGCACTGGCTGGCTGTGCCAATGTCTCAGCTGCTTCTTGCCCCGGGGGCAAAAGCCATGCACTCCCACTTACTGGGTCCCAAAGTCCAGACTGCACTGACCTCTCACTTTGTCCTTCACATCTATGTGTTGATAATTCTGGAAACGGCCACAGCTGCTCCTGATCTGGAGACCCTCTGGCTTGTGGCTGGTCAGGCCTTCTCTGGGGATAAAACCTTGGTATAGGGCTGGGCTCAGCTCCCAGAGCACTGCGCCAGGCTGTCCTCAGCAGGAGGCTAGCTTCTGTGTGTAATTTTGTGGGTTCGGCAGCTCCAAATTTTTTTTAGAGTCCCCTTTTTACATGGATTGGGGAAGGTGGAAGCTGGAACCACCGGTCAAGTTATTTTCAAATGATCTCTTATGGATCTATTTTCCAGGACAGTTGTTTTTTCCAGCAAGATACTTCACATTGTCTTCTATTTTGTCATTCTTTTCATTTTGTTTTATTGTTTCTTGATTTCTCATAAAGTCACCAGCTTCCATTTTCTTCCATTATAATTTTTAAGAAATTATTTTCCTCAGTGAACTTTTGTACTTCCTTTTCCATTTGACTAATTCTGCTTTTTAAGAAATTTTCCTTATTGAATTTTTGGATCTCTTTTTAATATTTAGACTTGTCTATTTTTAAGATGTTATCTTCTTCAGCATTTCTTCTGTCTTCTTTGCCAAGCTGTAGACTCATTTTTCATAACTTTATTGCATCACTTTCATTTCTCTTTCCACCTTTGCCTCCATTTCTCTTACTTCATTGCTAAAATCCTTTATTCCTTTTTGAGCTCTTCCATGGCCTAAGCCCAATAAATTTTTTTCTTGAAGGAGCTTTGACTTGTTGCTGGGTGTAAGGGTTATGGGATTTAAAGATCTTCCATGCCCCATTGGACTTGCTGACATAGCAGGAAGGGGCGGAGCAAGAGGAAGTAGAAGCCAAGCTAGAGTTCCTGCGGTCGCTAGCAGTGGCGGTGATGGTGGCAGCAGCAGCAGAGGCAGTGGCAGTACAAACCCCTTTTTGAGTCAGCCAGAATTTCTGCTAAGGTCTCCTGCTGGGGACTGCCAGGGGCTGGATCTGCTGGGAGCAAGCTTCCTGGATGCTGGGTGGTTGCTGTGAGTGGGGAGAGGAAGACCTTTGCCTGACATAGCCTGTTCTGTTTTAAAGGCTTGAGAATGTGGGTGCTTTCTACTTTATCTTCCTGTGCCAATTTCATAATTACTCTGCTGCCTTTGACTTTCTGGTTTTGGGACTCAGTCTTTTGGTATTTTAATAAATTTTCTAGCTCATTCCCCCATATAGCAAGCCTGATATATTTTGTGATGGGTAATTACATCAGCACATCTGTAATTTCCATAGGCATTGTGAATATTGCATTGCTGATACACTGGGTAGATGATTCTTGGTTTTAATCACAGTTCCTCTGCCCTTCGGAATATCATATTACAGGCTCTTTGATCCCTCAGTGTAGAAGCTGCCAAATCCTGTGTTATCCTGATTGTTTTTCTAGAATATTCAAATTGTTTCTTCCTGGCTGCTTGTAATATTCTCTCTTTGATCTGGGAATTTCAGAACCTGGCTATACTATTCCTAGCAGTTTTCTTTTTGGGATCTTTTTCAGGAGGTGATTGGTGGATTCTTTCAAATTCTATTTTGCCTTCTGGTTCTAAAACATCAGGGCAATTTTCCTTGAGAATTTCTTGGAGGATGATTTCTAGGTTCTTACTTTGATCATGGCTTTCAGGTAGTCCAATAATTTTAAAATTATCTCTGCTGGATCTATTTTCCAGGTCAGTGGTTTTTCCCATGAGATATTTCACATTGCCTTCTATTCTTTCATTTGTTTGAATCTGATTAACATCATCTTGATTTCTCTTAAAGTCACTAGCTTCCCTTTGCTCTAATCTAATTGTGAAGGAATGATTCTCCTCATTGAGTTTTTGAAATTCTTTTTCCATCTGGCAAATACGACTTTTCAAGGCATTCCTCTCCTCATTACCTTTTTGAGCCTCTTTTGACAATTGAGTTAGTCTGTTTTTTAAGTGGTTTTCCTCAGTCAGGCTGTTGACTCTCATTTCAAATTTTCTTGCAATGTTCTCATTTCTCTTCCCAATTTTTCCTCCACTTTTCTTATCTGCTTCTTAAGTTCTTCTATGGTCTGTAAGCAGCCAATATTTTCCTTTGAAGCTTTTGGTGTAGGAATTCTGACTTCACTGTCTTCCTCCTGTTCCATGCTTTGATCCTTTTTTTCCCCAAAATAGGAGTCTAATGCTGGAATCTTCCATTTGTTTTACTTCCTTTTCCTCGTCATGTCTCCCCTCAGTCACTTGACCCCTGTGCTTTTTGCCACAGTAGGACTCTGCCATCAGACAGGTGAGCTTTTGTCCCAAACACTGGGGTTTTCTCAGCTGCCAGAGGTATTAGTTGGGTTCCCTCTCTGAGGCTTCCACACACTCGGAATATGGTCACACACCCCAAGACCTCCACCCCAGACTGCAATCCAGATCCAAGCAGGTTAAAGCAGGAGCTATTACCCCTCACACTGGTCGTTTGGCACCCCTATACTCTGCAGGCCAGGAGCTGAAGCTGCAATGTGGCTCAGCAGCTTCTCAGCGCCTTTTCACCCTTGGGGCAAAAGCCAACGCACTCCCAACTACTGGTCCCAAAGTCCACACCACAGTGACCTCTCACTTTGTCCTTTGCATCTATATGTTGGAAAATGTGGAAATGGCCACTGCTCCTTGTAATCTGGAGTCCCTTCTGCCTGCAGCTTTTCAGGCTCGCCCTGGGGCTAAAACCTCTGGCTCATGTGGTTCTGGGCTCAGCTCCCAGAGTGCTGCGCTGGCCACTTGCTGCTGGCCTGCCGGGCTGGCCTCAGTGGAAGGTTAGCTTCTCTGTGTCATTCTGTGGGTTCTGCAGCTCCAAAGTTTGTTCAGAGTTCCCTTTTACATGGATTGGGGAAGGTGAAAGCCAGAGCCCCACGGAGGACCTGCTTCTTTTCTGCCATCTTCAGAGTCCTCTCTTAGTACTAGCAAAAAAACCACGGTAACTTTTTTCTGACCAGTTGTTCAACCCCCTTACCATCTGTCAACTGAGAACTCTTGAAGCAGCAGCAGCTGCTGTTGATTCATTGTCTCCCAATTACTGTTCCTGGTTTGCTGAAGCTGGGCCTGTACTAGACTGTGTTCCACTCTCTTCCAGATGTGATAGATCTTTCCTGCTTACCTTCTAAGTTGTCTTTGGCTGGAAAATTATTTCACAATGTCCTTTTATGGGTTTTGCTACTCCAGGAATGTTTTATGGCATTATTGAAATGTGTCTGGATGGATTTTGTGGAGAGCTCAGGCAAAACACTGCCTTTTCTCTGTTATCTCAACTCTGCCATGTTGAATTATTATTAATATTTAATAGTGAAATGTTTTGGTTTTGGCAACAGAAATTTTATGTGGGGAGCCCCCAATGCATTTGGAATTTAAATTACATTTGGAATTCAAAGAGAGTTATCCTACCTCCTATTCCATTGAGACAGAAGAGCCTGTGGCTGAACTGTAAGTTGAATGAAATCTACTAGAGTAGATTGGATCACCTTCCCTTTCTCTATCAAACATATTCACAGAAATAGAATGGAAATAAGGTTTTAAATTTTATATGAGAGAGGACTGTATAAGGTATTAAAATGATAGAAACAGCCATGGAAGAAACACACAAAAAAGGAAAATAGAATGAAAGGAAAGAGTCCCAAATTATCAAGGAACCAAGGTCCACTGGTATGAATGTAGTATAGTTTGCTTGAATGTCCTATACTTAATTATATTGTAGAACAGAATAAAGTTGTTGTTTATATATAAAAAGAAAATTCTTCTAGACCATCCATTATTTTCCTTAATAATATTTCTTTTCTCACAGAAAACATAAATGGAAAATGTCTTCCTAATAGCTGAACAGTGGGCATGTAACTGGGAAGCTTCACAGACAAGTGTGATTTATACACACACACACACACACACACACACACACACACACACACACCCCTTTTCCTTAAAGGCACCATGTCCTCTTCTAACCATTTATTTTCCTTGTTTTCAAAAACAAACCATCACAGCAAAACATAGTGAATTACCTATACTGGTGATGTCAATAGACCGATCATTACTGACAGGCTTTAATTATATACAGTAATTCTGGGTACTAAAGTAAAAACCCAGTCCATCTCTATGGGCAAGGCCATGGTATAAGCCATTCACCAGCCAAAATGCTGATCTCAAATGGAAAGGAGCATCTGATTATTACTCTATGTCTAGCCTGGGAGTATAAATTTATGCCTTACTGGATCATCAGATCAATGAAAAATACATAAAGAGGATGGAGGTAGAGCCAAGGTTGTGGAGAAAAGTCAAGAAGTTGACTGAGCTCTCCCCAGGTTCCCTCAGAAACAACATTAAATCAAGCCTCTACATGGATTCTGGAACAACATAATTTACAAAAAGATGGAGTGAAAAGATTTTCATGTTTAAGATAACCTGGAGAGCCTTTAGAAAAGTCTTCTTGACTTAGGTAGAAGGGGAGTACAGCACAGCACAAACGGTGTCCTAGCAAGCCAGTTGGAGGCTCTTAGCCATAGCAGGGATAAGCAACTGAGTTCCCTTGATCATGTCTCAGTAAGACAGTGTCACAACAGGCTAGCTGTGAGGATTCCAGATCCAGTGCAGAAAGCAAATTTCCATCCCCAGAACCCAGGGCATGACAGGCATGGCTAGCACAAGTCAACCCAGAGCAGTGAGCAAGGCACTCGAACCTGAGGCCATGGAGCAAATTGCCAATGACCAGGCCCCTGACAACCAGCACAAGAAGCATGGGACAGCGGCTCCTTTGCCCCAGGAACACAGCTCCACTTCAAATGCCATGAAATAAGTTTAACAATGAACAAGAAACAGGAATGAGCCCTGACCATAGAAATCTACTATGGCAAAAGGGAAGATTAAAACAAATTCAGAAGATACAATAATGTCAAAATGCTCACATGGGAAACCTCAAAGGGTAATATGAAAGGGTTTCAAGCCCAAAAAACTGCTTGGAAGAGCTCAAGAAGGATTTTTAAAATAAAATAAGAGAGGTAGAAGAAAAATTGGGTAAATTAACGAGAAATATGCAAGAGAGAATCAAAATCTTGGAAGATAAAGGACAAAAATTGACTGAAGAAAACAATTCTTTAAAAAATACAATTGGCCAAATTGGGGGGAAGGTACTGAAGAAAACTCCTCAAAAATTAGAATTGGTTAAACAGAAAAGGAAGTACAGAAGTTAACTGAAGAAACTAATCAGAATTGGTTAAGTGGAAGCTAATGACTATGAGACATAAAGAATCAGTCAAACAAAATTTTAAAAATGAAAAAAATAGGAGAAAATGTAAAATACCTCATTAGAAAAGCAACTGACCTGGAAAATAGGTCCAGGAGAGACAATTTAAGAATTACTGGACTACCTGAAATCTATGACCAAACAAACAAACTAACAAACAGAAAGAAAACTGCTCTGATATCCTAGAACTAGACAGTAAAATAGTCATTGAAAGAATCCCCCAATCACCTCCTGAAAGAGATTCCTAAATGAAAACTCCAAGGAATTCTATAGCCAAAATTTTCAGTTCAAGGAAAAAATATTGCAAACAGCTAGAAAGAAACAATTTAAAAATCAAGGAACCACAGTCAGGTTTACACAGGATTTTGCAACTTCTACCTTAAAGAATAAGAGGGCTTAGGATATGATATTCTGGAAACAAAGGCGCATGGATTACAAGCAAGAATCAATTATCCAGCAATATTAAGTATAATCTTTCAGGGGAAAAGATGAATATTCAGTGAAATAAAGGATCTTCAAACTTTCCTGATGAAAAGACCAGAGCTAAACAGAAAATAATGTGATCTTCAAATATAAGACTAAAGAGAAGTATAAAATGGTAAAAGGGAAAGAAAAAAAAATTATTCAATAAGCTAAAACTGTGCATCCCCACCTGCAAAAATGATTCCTGAAACTCTTGAGAATTGTATCTCTATTAAGGCAATTAAAAGGGGGTACATAGAGGGTGTGGGTATAAATTGACTTTGATATGACAAAAAATTTAAGGGGTAAAAAAATGATTGTACTGGGAGAAGAGGAAAGAGGGAGGCAGAGTAGGGATATTACATGAAGAGATGCAAAAAAAACCTGCTACAGTAGGGGGGGAAAAGGGAGCAGGGTCAGCATTGTTTGAACCTTTCTCTCATCAGATTTGGCTCAAAGAAATAATATGTATACTTCATTGGGTATAGAAATTTATCTGACCCTACAGGGAACTAGTAGGGGAAAGTGGAAAGAAAAGGGGATAGAAGGGAGTGCAGATTGAAGGAGACGGTAGTCAGAATCAAAACTTAGGTGAGGAGAGACAGGTTGAAAAGAGACAGAAAAGTGTAAGGGGGGAGTTTAAAGGATAGAGGGACATAGTAATCATAACTGCGAATGTGATGGGAATGAACTCTCCCATAAAATGGAGATGGAGAGAATATTGGATTAAAAACTAGAATCTTACAATATGTTGTTTGCAAGAAACACATCTGAAGGAAAGAGAGCCACACAGAGTAAAGACAAAAGGCTGAAGCATAATTTATTATGCTTCAGATTAATTTTTTTAAACTAGAGGTAGAAATCCTGATCTTATACAACAGAAAAGCAAAACAGATTTAACTAAAATATTATATAAACTACTTGGGTAGATAGGCAAAGGAGGAGTCCTACCAAATTATTTTTATGGTACAAATATAGTACTGATACCTAAACCAGGAAGAGTCAAAACAGAGAAAGAAAATTATAGATCAATTTCATTAATGAATATAGAAGCAAACATTTTAAATAAAACAAAAGACTGCCAAAAAGATTACAGCACACTTGTCATGAGAATAATACAATCTGGCTAGGTGGGATTTATACCAGGAATGCAGGGCTGGTTCAATATCAAGAAAAGTATCAGCATAATCTACCACATCAACAACAAAACTAACAGAAATCAAATTATTATCTCAATAGATGCAGAAAAAGCTTTTGAAGAAATATAGCACCTATTCCTATTAAAAACACTAGGGAACATAGAATTAAATGGAGTTTTCCTTAAAATGATAAGCAGTATCCATCTAAAACCACCAGCAAGCCTTATATGTATTAACGATAAACTAGAGGCTTTCCCAATGAGATCAGAAAGAAACAAGTTTGGCCAGTATCACTAATTCAATATGGTATTAGAAATTTTAGCTTTAGCAATAAGAGAAGAAAAAGAAGTCAAGGTTTTAGAATAGGCAATGAGGAAACAAAATTATCACTCTTTGCAAATGATATGATGATATACTTAGTGAATCATAGAGAATCACCTAAAAGATTACTTGAAATTATAAACAACTTTAGCAAAGTTGTAGTATATAAAATAAACACACATAAGTTATCAGCATTTTTACATAACACCAACAAATCCCAGAAGCAAAAAATTAAAAGATAATTCCACTTAAAATAACTGTAGACAATATAAAATATTTCATAGTCTACCTGCCAAGAGAAATCCAGGAACTATATGTATACAATTACAAAATACTTTACACACAAATAAAGTCAGATCTAAATAATTGGGAAAAACAATCAGTTGCTCATGGTTAGGCTGAGATAATATAATAAAAATGAAAATTCTATCTAATTCATTTATTTAGTGCCATACCATTCAACCTAGAACTAGAAAAAACAATAACAAGATTCCTCTGGAAAAGCAAAAGGTCCATAATTATCAAGTAAATTAATGAAGTGAAATGCAAGGGAAGGTGCACTAGCTGTATGTAATGGTAATGAAATTTGAAGATTCCTTTGTATTGCTAAGCTGAGAGGTACTTAGCACCTAGTTTCAAATTAAGTCTCTGTTAAAGAAACAGAAGGTATGAACCCCTGTTGCTGATGTAACAGGAAGGGGCTGAACAGGGAGAAGCAATACTATATATAAGGAAACCCTACGTGAGAAAGTCAGAATTTTCTGGGAACTTGTGGTGGTGGAGCTTCTTCTGAGGGCCACCCAAGCTGCTGAGGATTTACAAGGGCTTGCCAGAGCTGCCAGAGGAGGTATGACTGTGGTGTTGGTACTTTGTTTGTGGCTTTGTTAAGCCTTGACTTCCCAGGAATAAAAACTGTGAAGAATTTAAAGTGGACTAGACACTGTGAGCTTCAGTGCGGAACAGGAACTCCATAGAGAGCTGGACAAGGAGCTGGGAGCTGTCTGCCTTTGAACCCATGTGACAATTTGGTGAATTCAGGTAGGAGATGGGACCATGGAAGGGAAACCATGAAAGCTGAAATCTTGCCCCAAGTCAAGATGAAAAGACTTCTCCATGAATACTGAGTAGTGATTGACACTGATGTGAGGTTCTGCTTTGGGACTCACTTTGGGATGAGTTGTGTGATTTGGCCAGATGAGACTCTATGTAGCCATTGAGCACCCCTGCCACACACACCACCTACCTCCTCCGCTGGCTTTGAAAACCCAGATGTTGGTGCTTCCCTCTCTGGTAACTAACTAGGTATGGATGTAATGGTCAGATAGCTAGAAGCCCTGTCTGCTGTGTTGTGTTATTTTCTGTTGAGTAGTAACTGATGGAATCGTAATTTATTTTTTATTTTACTTTGTGATTGAATTAAGGACTCTGTGGTTGACTAAATGAATTTACCTTCCAGGGGTGGAGTACTTTGACTTTTGCATTTCGTGTCCCTTAAGGAGGCAAGTCTCCTTAATGATGATTGAATGATTGAGTAAGGAGGCAAGCCTCCTTAAGGATGACTGAATGATTGAGTTACTAAATGATTGTACTTTGTTGAAAACTATTGTGACCACTTTGGTGAAAACTATGTGGCTGTTTTAGTGATGTCATTGTGAATGCTGTATTTTGTTTTTCTGTGATAATCTTGTAACATTGTGAATGCTATACCTTGATTTTTTGTGAATGTTTTGCTTACAAGTTTTTGCTTACAATCTAAGAATAATATGCACATAAAAAATGACAATATATATAAGATTATGTGTATATATTCATCTATATGTGTATATACATGTAATTATATATTGACAGATTTGTGTGGAGTACAGTATTAACACTTAGAAAATAAGAACTATAAGTCTATAGTTAGAATATGACAAGTATATAAACCAGTAAATCATATAATGTGGCACTACAATAAATAACATATACCTTTGTAGTTTATAAATGAATAACTTTTTAAAGGAGCAGAAATTTTGCATAGGTATTGGAATGAGTGATTGGATATGGATAATATTTGAAGAGAAGAATTCTTAATAGGCTGGAGAGATGAGTGAAGTGATATTGTCATGGAATTTCTTTACAGTTAGAACTTAGGGAAAGAGAAATGCTACCTTAGATTTTGTGTCCCAGTTCCAAAATCAATATAATTTAAAAAATGAAATAAAAGGTGGTTTCTAGAAAGTTGGAGGGAACAAAGTCACTTTACCTTCTAGGTAGTTATGTGTTCTCAGTGACTACATATTCGAACAGATGTAATCTCCTTAAAAGTCAGATTTCTTGAGAGTGAATTGTAAACTTATTTAAAATATAAAATAGGATAAAGAATAAACATCAGCAAATTATAGCACAAACAACATTTCCAGGAAATCCAAACTTTATGTCATTAAAGTCCACAACCAGAGTGAAACTGTTATAGTGTTTAAAATCATATATCTCATAAAAATTCTAGGTTCTCCAGAGCATATTTAAACCAATCTTGATCCTTGCTGGTCTTAGTACCTCAAGTCAAAATGTGAAGGGGAAGAGTGGATATTCTTTTTCCTCCCACAGGCAAATCTATTTTCCAAAAACCTTTCTGTAATTATTGTTAAAATTCCTAACCCACACAGTATTAAAATACAGTGTATACATATTGTTTGCACATAGTTGTTTGCCTGTTGTCTTATTATACTGTGAGCTCTTTGAGAACTGGGATTGTTTTTTTTTCCTGTCTGTTTCCCTAATGCTTACTGGAACATGGTAGTTATTATATAAATACTACATTATTATTATTATTTTTTCACTTTTTCTAATTTGTACTCACTCAAAAAAAAAAAAAAGGTTGCCAATCTGTTCCAAGGTCGGAAATTAACTTCAGGAACAAGTATAAAATGAAATCCACTTTTAAAGCATATTTGAATTTGAAGAGGCAATGTTTTATAGTGGATAGAGGAGCAACTTTGGGGTAAGGAAAACCTATATTCAGTTTCTATGTCTAGCAGACTCTGAGTAAGTAGTTTAACTTTGCAGTGCCCACAAACAACTTTTTTTTTCTTTTTGGAGGGGGTAAGGCAGGGAAATTGGGGTTAAGTGACTTGCCCAAGGTCACATGGTTAGTAACTGCTAAGTGTCAGAGGCTGAATTTGAACTCAGGTCCTCCTGACTCCAGGGCCAGTGCTCTATTCACTGCACCACCTAGCCACCCCCCATAGACAACTTTTTAGGCTACAATTTATGGATCAGTTGCCAATCTTTATTGGAGTAGAGAATTTCAAAACTAGGATTTACAGACATTTAGGAAATTAGATGCCTGCATATCCTGAACCCTCCCTTCCCCATTTAATTTACAGAAGATAAATTTATTTAAAGCCTCAAATATTTCAGAAATCTAATTTTAATATCATAAATTCAAGTGCTTACATTCCCAATTGTTCACTTAAAATAACTACTTATATTCTTTCTGGGTCTTACAAGATCTTGATATTGTTTACTTCTAAGGAATGAGCAAGGGAGGTCTGAACTCTGTTTAAAACTGTAAAATGAATCAACCACAAGAATGTATCTTAGCTAACAAATTTATAATTATTGATTTACTGGGCAGAAAACTGTATATTATGGTAATACCAATGTGATAAAATTGGACATTTTTATGACACATTATCTACTTTTAAATATTTGTTTCCTAATGCATTATGTAGATCAGAAAGCCTAGCTTGAAATCCTCATAACTGTATACATCATTAACCTCTTTCATTGCTCTAGGACATAAAATATATATAATATGTATTATATATATTTTATGTAGAAAAGGGGGCTAATTTAGCCTTATTTTTAATCCTTCTGCCAGGAAGTAAAATCAATGGTTTTAAATACACAGAGTAAATGTGTTAGGGCACAGATAGTTAAACAAAATACTGCAATAATTTTTTAGCATTGTCATTTAGAAGATGTCATGTCATTAAGCTATGGTTTTAACTATATATATAATTTTGCTTAGTGTGCAGTTAAGGAGGAAGATGCATTGGAATAGAATATGCAAAGGAATGAAATTATTTATAGATGTTGGGTGTAAGAATTTTAAGATGACATTATACTTTTTGTGTTTAGATCTCCCTCTTTTATACTCTCCCCTTGCCTTGTGCTTATAGTTTATTCATTCAACTTATCAGCTGTTAAGAACTTCAGAGATTGTACTCTCATTCATGTTTGCTTAAAGAAATGAATAATAACAACAAACCACTCTTCCAACTTGGCTAAAGATCTGTTTCTCCTCTCTCTCTCTCTCTCTCTCTCTCTCTCTCTCTCTCTCTCTCTCTCTCTCTCTCTCTCTCTCTCTCTCTCTCTCTTTCTCTCTCTCTCTCACTCGCTCCCTCACTCCCTCCCTCCCTCCCCACACATATGTGTGTATAATATAGGTGTATATGTATATATGAATATATAAAAATATATATGAGATTTAAAAAGATAAATTCTAACATTATTTTAATTATTCTAGGACTTTTTTGTGGGGTGGGGAAGTGAGACATGATTTTTATTGCTCTATGGAATGCCTAAGAAAACCTCCCACTTTCAGTTAATATTGGCCTTTGCTATACAAATTATAGTCTTAGATTTTTACCTGGGGCACTGAGATGTAAAGAGATTTTTCCAAGGGTCACCTGACAGTTTTTTCCAAAGACACTTTATCCCATATCTTTTTGAAACAGAATTTAGGTCTCTATCCACTATACCATGCTGCCTCTCTATTATTTTTCTTAAAATTGTATTTAGTACATAATATTCCTGCTTCTATATGCTTTGGGAGGAACGATTTTAGGATAATAGCAAATCAACAATCTCATGATTATATGTAAATGTCAAATCACTGGGTTGAAAGCTTATCATAATTTAGAAAACCTAGAGTGATAAATGTTGCATGTTATTCCAAACTTCCCACTTTTCAACATGAATACCTCCCCCCCACCACCACCATAGTATCCAACCCAACTAAATTTTTCAGTATGTTGAACTTCAACTTCTTTGTAGTTCTTTGAAATGATATATATTCCTAATTTTTCTTATGGAATTTGCCCAATTATTTATTTTAAGAAAGTATTTTTTTTTTCTTAATCAGTTCCATCCATAACTATTTGTTAAATGCCTGCTTTGTACCAGGTATTGTGCTATATACTCAGCATAAAAATGAAAGTGTCTATCCTCAAAGAGGCTGTGCTCTATTGGATAAGACCATGTGAAGGGGGAGTCATACAGAGACAGAGAATACGACTATAGAAATATACATATGTACATTCATATGTGTATACACACACAAACACACTCACACTTTTCCCTAATTTCATCTCATCTTCCAGAAGGACATATTCTTATATAGATCGATATCATCTGTATTTTTTCATCTCTTCAGGCATAATGTTTTGTCTTCTGTTAATTGTCTCCAAATTCCTTTGCATTTGACATTTACACCTAAGGGGCCTTGGCCAGTCACTCAACCTTACTTGGATATGTTTTCTTCAACTGCAGCATGAGGGGTATGGATTAGCTTGTCTCTGAAATCCCTTCCCATTCTAGATCTATAATTTAATTGTAATATATGGCCACCTATGAAATCTCATCCTCTAAGAACTTGCAAGTATCATTTTTTTGGATAATCAACTCTTTCTTGACTCCCCCAGTTGAATAGTGAAGCAATATACTATCCTCAAAGTCATCCTTTATAGAAAGTTCAGAACTCTGCAAATAACTCTCCATTTTCCATTCCCTACTTGGTTTCCATTCCACAGAATATCATCCCCATATCAAAGATCTCTTGTGCCCCCTCCCCCACCCACTCATGATTTTCAACTTCCATTTCTGTACTTTTTCTTCTTTTAGATTTCCCCTATATTCCTTGAGGTGAGGAACTATCTTTCTTTTCTGATTTGTATCCTCAACTCTTAGTGTAGTCCCTAACACATAGTAGGTGCTTAAAGAATATTTATTGAAATGAATTGAGAAATCCTCTGCTTGCTGCCAATCTAGTGTGCAGAACTTTGGAAATGAATTTCGTCTATGATGATTCAAGATAAGGACTATGTATGTGATAATCACAAACCTTGTAACTGACTCCAGAAATAGTAGGATGGATGATTAAGGAGAGACTGAGCTGCAAGTGAATGTGTATATAAAACATTTGAGCAGATTATTTCTGTCTCTTCCTAGATGGCTTTCAAACAATGAGGACTGAGTTGACAGTTGGGGGAGGAAAGATGACTATTTTATCTCACTTTCCACTGCCATGTTTCCCTCAGCATATGATTTTATTTCTTTTGTGTTTGATCTTTCCTGATACTAGGTGAAGAAGTGCAGCAGACGTCCACAATTTCGCAATAGGTAGGGGTCAAAATTAAAATAGGCTAAACTTCTTCAGGCCAAAGACAGGCTTTTAGTGGCTCACTTTCCAAGTATACGTCTAATTAATGATTAAACTATTTTGCAAATAAACCATATAAAAAGGGAAATTCAATTAACATTATTTAATGACACATTACTTAAGTTTTTTAATCATAAAATCATATTAATGTCAAAAATTACTTTGCTAAGTGGTACAAGTTTTAATTCATTTTTTGTTCAGATTTTCCTACTGTTTACATTTAGTTAATGGTACATATTAGACTTCTTGTCAGCAGTTTATCTTATTCCAGAATTATGTTTGAAATTTATTTCTTTTTTTAAATTTTTATTTATTTATTTTTTAAATTAATTTGTTTCCTTTTAGTTTACAGGATTCAATTCCACAATTCCTTGAGTTTCACATTTTTGTCCCCCTCCCTCCCCTCCCCCCCATGGTGGCATATAGTCAAGTATAGGATCTGTAAATACTTTCATATTATACATTAAATTTATTTCTTTAGAAATCTGAAAACTAACCTTAATAGCCACCTCATTTTCTGAGTTTACTTTCTTGAAAAATCACTGTTCCTCTTTGAGATTTTCAATAATTTGGACACTTTAACTGGTTTTCCATTGGTGCCTAATTAGTTTAAGTCAGGATATTTTGATCCAAAATGGTGATGACGATTATATTCCTTCAGAAGAGTTAATCTTGGAAAACAAGGCTTCAAGTACTTATGTAGGATAACTTTAGTCACATAGCTTGACTAAATGAAGACAATGTCATGGAATTAGTACAATATTTCATAGGTGATGGCTTAAAACAGGCCTAGTAAACAAATGTATGCTTCTTCAATGAGCTAATACTTGCTAGATCACCCATTTTACTTATTAGTCAAATATTTTTGGCTCCATTATATATTTTATTGGAAAATTAAAATTTAAATATGCTTACTAAAGTCCCATAACATATGTGGGAAAATTATGCCACAGTTTCACCAATGTCAGTAAGATGGTAATAACTAAACTCAGTTCTCCTTCACCATCACAAATGAGAAACCAATGCATCAAATAAAGGGATGTTAGCATCAAAAAAGAGGGAAAAGGAAAAAAATCATCACAAGAAAAATAATTTTGCAAAAAAGAGAAATAGCAACTGAAAAAACACAAGCAAAAATTTTTTTACAAGCTTTAATATAATATATAACTACGGTAATTCCAAAAAACAAAATGAAGAAGACACAAATAGAAAAAGAGATTATAGAAACAGGTCCTCCAAGAATGAAAGTAGATCCTTCAGAAAACTCTTCAAATGGCAAATGAGATTAAGGAAAAAAAAAAAAGGAAGGGGGCGGCCAGGTAGCACAGTAAGAGCACAGGCCCAAGAGTCGGGATGACCTGGGATTGAATCCGGGCTAAGATACTCCACTACACCCAGAAATAACTGGCCATGTAACCTCGAGCAAGTTACTTAACCCCAATTGCTTAAAAAAAAGGAAGTGCCTTCTGTAAAGACGAAATTAAAATCAATGATGAAAGAACAACAAAAACTGTAGTTTGGAATGACTGATGGAAAATCTTAGTAAAACAGTGAATTCTCTGAGAATGCTCTAGGTGAAAGCAGAATTGGTTAAAACAAAACTAAATATAATTTTATTTTTTTAATATATTCACTTTATAAAGGGATATTTACTTTCAATAACAAATGTACAAATATTCCCCACACTATCTCAGAAGAAGTATACTCTCTCCCCTGTACCACCTTGATTTCTTGGCTCTAACAATACAGTTTCTAAATAGCATTGATTACATTAAGTTTACATTCATACAAATCATGATTGTCAGAGGAGTCCTTGTTTCAACTACTGCGGGGTTAGATCTCCAAAGTCACATATGAAAGTCACTCCTTACCCTCTGGGTATTGATGCTAAACTAGTTGCAAAATTATGATACACAGACAACAGAATGCTAGGATGCCCTAAAGCTTTCTCTCTTAACCTTTTGAACTTCACAAGGTCAGACTCTTAAATCCTTTCACCTAAAAAGAAAAGCAACAGAGACAAAGGATCGAGACCAATTTATCAGGACCACATGTTGGCCTCAGAGTATTATAACACATTATTGTTTACAGCATAATATGTTGACAGATGTTGTCAGCAAAACCAACCGAGTCCTTGAAGAAGATATAAGTGACATTTAAAAAAGAACTTGAAAAATATTTAATACCTTTTTGCATGACGATAACAAAGTAGGTAAAAAGAATCCACTGAAGCAACTTGAGAATTACAAATCTCCCAGAAAATAAAAGAAGGAAGATTATCATAATGAATATCATAATGCAGGAAATCATGCCTCCCCAAATTCTTAGAATTAATGAAAACAAAAGATACAGTGGTACAGATTAATAGAATCCACAGAATTCAGAAAGATGGTATTCCCAAACTATATGTCCCTAAAACAGTCTTAAATCTTCAAAATTTCAATGAGTCATTTTTAAAGCATGAGGAAGAAGCAAAACCTGTACAAACTCAAACATTTATTTGTATCTATCAATATGAGAAATGAGAGATGTGAATATCATGTGCCACAAAGCAGAGGAAATTTACCCTCATCAAATGGCAAAGCTAAGCATATTTTCTTCCAGGGTGGCAAATATAAGCAAAAAATCCCTGCCGTTCTGCAGAAACAACAGACCTTACTGATCAGGTTTTGTATATACAAAGCAGGAAATGCAAACAAAGTTGAAAAGGTATTTAAAAAAAGACTTAAAATGAGGAATGAGTTAGTGGAACTCATTATGTTTATTTGCTTAATGAGTAGATGGGTGAAAAAATAATGTCGAACATTGAAATGGAAAACTGTCCAGTTCAATGAGAAGAAAAAGAAGTAGAAAACATTGGAGAATGGGCTACAAAGGAGATGGTAAATGGGAGTGTGATACTGGAGTTCAGAGGACCTGGGATCGAGGATAAAATAAAAGTTAAAAGACTAAGACTACTGTAATAATCTAAGCAAGAAGGAGTGAGGTCCTGAACTAGGGTGATAGGTCTATTTTGGATATGTTGAGTTTGAGATATCATTGGGATATGCAGATGGTAATAGATATGATGTATTTGGAAAGTAAATGGGTTTTACAATAGTGTAGGTGAGAAGTGATGGAAGATATCAAATAGAGTGATGGTACTATGAATTTCGTGAAAGAGGATGTGAGATATTACAGAGGAATAATTGAGTCTTCTCCTCTGCCTTTTAAAATCCCTAGTTTCCTTCAAAATTCAGCTTAAGTACCATTTCCTATGATTCCTTTTCTGATTCCATTTTCTCTCATATGTATATATCTATATCAGCAATATCTATGCATATACATATATGTGTATACATATGTATATGGAGAGAGAAAGAGAGAGAGAAATGCATATGGGAGGGAGTGAAGAATGGAATCAGAAAAAGAATTACAGAAAATGGTGCTTAAGCTGAATTTTGAAGGAAACTAGGATATGAAAAGGCAGAGTAGAGTCACTTCTTCCTCTAAGACATCTTCCCTCTCATATCCTCCTTCCCACTCATACTACCACCACTCTAGTTGTTGTAGGTATGTATGTATGTATGTATGTATACATATACACATATTCTATATACAGATGTAAATGCTAGCTCCCTCTACAGAGTGCAAGCTACTTGAGGGCAAAAACTGTTTCATTTTTTATCTTTGTGTCTTCAACACCTAGCACAGTCCCTTGTATATAGTAATTGCTTATTAAATCCATGTTGATTGGTTGACTGACATGGCAGCAGATATGGGAAAAAGAAGAGTCAAAGATGGCCACTTTAGTTATACATGAGAAATTTTGAAAATCAAAAAATTAAACTGACCGTTTCAATTAGGGCAATAAGAGGCAACTAATGTAAAGGGATTAGCATATTCTTAATTCAGTCCTTAAAAACAGGACATACTTAATAACCTAGGGTCCCCATTTTCTAACAGTTAAAGATGGATGTACAGCTGTTAATCCTTAATTATGCTTTGAATCTTTTTTGTCTGTGAACCTTCATATTTACAAATGATTTTCAATTGTTAAGTGAAGTAGCTCTTTTAAAACTTCATTAGTAAAAATGTAATTATTAAATGACATCCTTACTCCTGAAAATTATTATAATGACCATTATTATATTTTGAACACAAAACTGATCAATTTAATATATTTTAATGAATTTTTCTTAACAAAAATCACCGAATCACCCTGGTTTGCATGGATAATGTGATTCTGCTGGGATTCAGTGTAGACTGTTCTTTTATATGCCTCTGCAGAACCTCTAGAAACTACAGCACTAGGAAATATTCCCAGTAAGCTATAAGAAGACCAAGATATCATAAATCAAATAAATTGTTTAGCTTCATGAGTTGCCTAGCAAGGAGTTTCAAAATACATACTTTGTTCCCTAAACCTGGAAATATAGTTAGCAGCATGGGACAATAAGAAAAAAAGAACATAACAGACTAGATATTTTTGGAGAGGTTGCTAGCTCCGATGCTGAAGAAATGTCCTTCCGAATTTTGGAAATGTTTGATTTAAATTTGGTGTTCCACCAGCCTCTGTGCAGTGTCCACAAATCCCAAGGGCTTTAGTAAGAGAATTCTGGGGACTTAAATGAATCTGGCTAAGCATGCTCCATTGTGATCTTCAAAAATGTAACATGTTGAAATATTTCCCTTTCTGGGGATGTTTCATCCCCAGTTGACACATAGATTTGCCACATGCTATTCTCTCTAGGGAAGATGACAGAGTCTTGAAATAATGCTAATGCACTTTTCTCTTCAGAGACTTGAATAGAAAAATATGATAAAATCCCAGGTTTTCTGTAATTTTTAGAAATGATATATTCCCTGACTCTAGAGAATATATCCAGTAAAAAACCATATATTCTTTTGAAAAATGCATTACTCCTCCATAATATTTGGTCAACTAGTCTCTGCTTTTTGTTATTCTCCTTCACTCTTGACACTCTATTCTTACCCAACTAATCTCATACGAAACCATATTCTCTGTTTTCTTTACTGGATGCTTAATTAATATGTTAAATGAAAACAGATCTAACATCAATCTTTATAATAACAGGCTAGACACCTTCATTTCACACATTGCTGTTTATCATTAAATGTTGCTTCACAAGCCTGTGTCTAAGCCAATTCAAATTAAGTTTTCAAGAGAACAAAAAAAACCAACAAAATACCAACTTTTGGACATGCTGTTCCAAATATTTTAATGCAATCACAATATACCATATCTACTCTGTTCCTTTTATTTACTAATATTATAATTCCCAGGGGAAAAAGGAATAACTTTTAAATAGGTCTTAATTCCTAAAAGGATACTCTTAGCATTTAAGAAGTCTTTTTTTTCCCCCTAAGATAGATTTACAGGGACCCACCAAGTTGTATCAGCAGAGAAGGCCCTCAAACAAATTTCTCTAATAATTTCTTTAGTAACAAAATACTGAATAGGAATAATTTTCTTAAGGAATCAATTCTCATCTTTGGTAAGTTCTACATTCTCATGCTTTGACATAGTAATGTGACAAAGAGGGTTACCATCAATTCTTGATTATACAAGATGATAAGGAAAGATTTAGAATATATCACCTAAAATCAGAGATAACTACAAATGCAAATTATATCACAAAATATGCAAATTATGAAGCATATGTTAAGCTTTTTCTTTGTCATTCTGAATAATCAAGAGTTACCTACATCTCTTTTTAAAGGGAAAAGAAAAGGGACTGTGAGCCATGCGCTTTGTTTTCTACTGTGCACGCCAATTATATTTCTGAATATGAGATTTAGAAGTTATGGCTAGTAGTCTCTTTCTGGTTATTTCCTCCCTTCCTTCTCTTTCTATTTCACCTGTGTCACATTCTAGGTCCCCTTTACCTTCCTGATGAACATTATTTCCTCTTTTCGCATCTTCAGACATTCCTGCAGCCATTATATTATAACCAAGGAATTTAAAATGTTCTGTCTAACTAATGTGGATCATTTCAATATGACAATTCTTAGAAAAATGCTTTTGACATTACCAGCTGTACTACATTTCACACTTTGAAATATGATTCATATCCCTCTAGTCCATCACTGATACCATCTGCAATGCTGTGAGGATGGGGAAAGGGATTAGGTGTTGGGCTGTCTGATACTGCTGGAAACAGCCAAATGTTAAGTATGGATGTCCCTTAAATTGATGCCAGTTAACCCCTCCATGATGATACACTCTTGACAACACACACTCAGAATAATATATCTCCAAAATGGAATTTAAGTCTTTCAGGGAAACTAATGACACAATCTTAGGCTGGGCCACAGTCAGAAGATTTGACCTCAGGTAGGGTATAGGTAGGGTATATGCAGTTCACCTTAGGTGAAGGTGCAAGTAAAATCATTGCAGGGATAAAGATAATATTGATCTTGTCCAGTAATAAAACCATGAATCAACTCTCCAGAAGGGGTTCTGGCTCAGTATTGCTTCATGAGAAAAATTTGTCTGAAATTGGGAAAAAAAATAAATATCAAGAGAACTGGAAAGAGTTTTATGGCTCTTAGGATGCATGACATCATGCAGATGTGCAGGGACTTAATGTCAATATTAATTGTAGTATTCCAATCAGTAAGGATGTGCCCATGGACGAGTCACAGTAATACCTAAAGCATTTATACTAGTAACAGTTAATTATTACCAAGAAGTGTACTGTAATTGTATGCATTCAGGTATACACACACATATATATACATGTGTGCATATGTACATATACATACACATACATACATACCTGTTTGTTGATATAGGGAAAACATACTATAAACCAGTTATTCTTAACTTTTTGTGTCATAGATTCCTTTGGTAATCTGATGAAACCTATAGAACTTTTCTCAAAATTACATTTTTAAACATATAAAATAAAATGTATAGAAGTACAATACCAACCAATAATATTAGGATATAGTTATCAAAATATTAATTGCATAGGCCTCAGACTAAGTTTATACACATGTATGCACATATGTGTATATGCATAAACACACATATATTTCCTATTTATTGGAAAATTTTACTAATTCATCAGTTAGCATTGCTTATGAATTAAGCAACTAGATACTTTTTGTGAGCTCTCCCAGGTGTTAAACTATATCCTTACAATTGGAAAGTATGAGGAAGGCAGTCACCACCACCTAGAGGTAGAATACCTTAATTACAAGGTCAGTTTATTTGAAAGACTTAAGCTCTTGAAAATTGTATCAGAGTCGTCAAAGGAATCTCAAACCTAAGTATAGAAATAATGTTAGTAAATGTTAGAGATATTATTTGAAGATTATAATAATTTAAAATCAATAACGTGTCTTGTTTTCCTACGTTTCAAATAAATATAGAGCACATTTAATATTTCTAACACTTTACATCTGAGTCGCTGGAGGTAAAAAGGCAACTCATTTAGTAAGAAGATCTATTGGTCTTTACCTATTATTTCTCTAGTGCAAGGAATTCATGGTGAGGAATCTTCCTCTACTAGTGAAGATCAGTAATTATCCTACAACTTAGAGAGTTGCCTAAGGTATTGAAGAATTAAGTGACCCAGGATCATATGAACAGTATGTCTTGGAACCCAGGTCTTACTGATTCTAAGACTGGCTTCTTCTTCTCTATGCCATGTTGCTTCTCCATTATTATGATGAAAGTTCAATTGTAATAATAATGAGACAAACTGTTATTTAAATTAAAATATTATATTCCTTCAAACATTTGTATTTATTCCCAGTGTTAAGCATTACTTGTCAATCTTTATAAAATTTAAAGGATATTTAAAATATGTTTCTAAGACTTGGAAGACTTAACAGGTTAAGTGCCTTTTTATAGTCACTATTTTCCTTTTTTAATTTAAATATTTTAATAAACACAAAAAGATTTTTAACACATATAAAGTCTTTATAGAAATATGTGTATGTATGAAGGTACAAAGGTATGTGTGTTTATATACACACAGAGATATGCATATTGCATGAATGTTTTTATGTTTGTATATATACACACACATACATATACACAAATAAATATACAGAGACCCTGCTATGTAGAATTTGTAATGTACTTATAAAAATATTTGAGGAAAATACCCATTTTCCAATGGATAAATGGTCAAAGAATAAGAATAGTTAATTTAACAAAAAGGTTCATATATATTGAAAACAAACGCATACAAATCATGAGCCTTATTCATAATCACAAAATATTTTAGTTGTCCAAAACAACTGTGATTTTTTTCAGTGTAAGTTTCTTTCTCTACCTATAAGTTGAAAAGTTCCTTCATGCCTTAATAGATGGTCTTCATGAGTTGATATACCCAAATACTACAGGTAGAGAAGGTGCCTATTACTGGGGAAAAAATAACAATTCTTTTGAACAAAGTAAGACTGGTGATTTTATGTGATTATATATGATATAATAATTATAAAATATATTATTTAATTCCATATTATTGTATATCACATGTAGTATCTATATGAATATGTGCATATGTATAAAGAGGTAATACATTTCTATATGTCTTTCTCATTTTGCTTGCTTTGCCCTCCAAAGAACGACAAAAGTCCATAACTGGGCTGTACTCAAAATCTTTTCCAGTTTGGTAGGTTCTGTGCTGCTCTACCATAGCTTTCAGGAACTGAGGGTCATGTCACTTAATGGTACCTAAAGTAAAACAACTGGAAACTAACACTTTGGCATCGTAAATTGATCAGAACGGTCATTTTTTTCAAATAAGCCTGACTTTTTCCTAATATCTCACAAGACATAATGATTTCATATAAAGCTTTTAAATCTGTCTGGAGTCCTGCTTGTGTTGTGGTGAAAAGATCTCAATCTTGAAACCAGAAGAGCTAGGTTCTTACTTTTACGCTACTTAGTTTATACAAGCTTTAACAAGGAACTTAATATTTATGAATGCCTATTTGTTCATCTGTGTGTGTATCTGTGTGCATGAGTGTATCTGTGTGTGTTTGTGTAGATGAGTTGCTTTGTTCCTGGGTAGCCTGAACTTGCAATTTCATAGATACAGAAATTCCTGATGTGAAACTTGTATTGATATTGATCAAAAGTTCCTTAATAATTTATAGTTTTAGAGAACTGTCCAGGGCACAGAGAGGTCAAATGATATCCTCTTCATTATACAGACAGTATCAACCAGAGATAGAATTCGAAACTAGGTTTCCTAGACTTTTAAGACCAAATTTTTATCCACAGGGCTCTATTTTTTAATCTGTAAAGTGGGCATAATAATACTTATACTGAAGTAATCATAAGGATTGCTTTGTAAAACTTTAACGGATTATGTAAATGAAAAATTATTACCCTTTCCATCAGGCTATTCCTGGACCATATGGTTATTTTGTGTGTGTGTGTGTGTGTGTGTGTGTGTGAGTGGCTAGAGTGTGTCAGAGGAAAGGATTTGACTAGATTTAAGCTTTAGATTTTGCCATTCTGATAGAAAAGGAAGATGTAGTACAATACACTTCTCTGTTAGATGAAGGCTAAGACTATTGGGGTACGTGAAAGATTTTTTCTACCTCTCACATTGGAGAACTTTTACTAGACACCTCTAACCCTTCTTCAATCTACTACCTTCCCTTAGATAATTATTTCCCACTTATCCTGTATATACCTTGCTTTACATATATTTGTTGCATGTTGTCTCCATTAGATTGAAAGCTACTTGAGTGTAGTAGCTGTCTTTAGCCTCTTTTTTTTTTTAATCCCTAGGGTTATCATACTCCCAGGCACGTTGTAGGTACTTAGCAAATGTTTATTTATTGATTGATTGACTGCTAGTATCCTTTAAAGTTCAATGAGGAAGATCCAGATCAATACTTAGGACAAAAGTATGAGATTACAAGAAATCTGACGTATTGCAAATTCTGTAGTAAACTATGAGAAACAAATATTTTTGTCATTTGATCATACAGCCAATAAATAGAATGCAGTGCTTTATATTCATATAATGCTTCCTATCCAAGCATCTTAGATCACTTTACAACTAATCTGCAAGTACACACTATTATCTTCACAAGACAATTGGGAGAATTAAGTACAAAAAGCATAAGTGACTCCACATTTGCTGCATGAAGCATCATGAATGTGGTTCTTTTCAAATGGGTGTTACAGTGGCATAGCAGGTTTTTTTCTTTGTTGATTATTTAATTTCTTTAGTCCATTGCAATTCATTTCAGCTGGTTTTGGTTTCTCAGTAAGTACTTTTGACAACAATAAAGGAAATTAAAATGATTAAAGTGAAAACATTCTCTACATAGGCTTGTAATTCAAATCCGCCTGACTCCGTTTGATTTATATGTTTGTTCATTGTGCAGAAATATGCTTAGGCTTAAATGGATTAACCATGCCCCAAATTCCATGCTCATACTGATGATTGGCTATGGTTAATGCTTTAATTTCTATTGTGCTTCTCAAAACTTTTTTTTTAGGTTACCATGTGAGGTAAAAGCATACTCTATATAGATTTTAGGGTTTCACATGCTTAATGGTAGGACCTGTGAGGCCAAAGAGGTTGTTTTCTAAATGAAAGCATAAGCAAATGAGTCATTTATCTGATTAATGAAGTTGGTTTTCACAGGTCACATTAAGTTTAACTTCTAAGAACAAAGATCCAATGATATGAGAAGACCACAGATTTCTTCTGTTTCCTCAATCTCCAAAATAATGAGTCAGAAATCTTCTTCCTCCATACTCATTGCCAAACTTGTAATGCTAATTTATTTTGATGCTCTTTGGTTCTTAAATCAGTTTCAGCTTTTCTGCTGGAGTGCTATTTTAATTATATCATCTTCCTTTCCCTTTTCCTTCATCTTTAGAGTTCCCTTTCTCTAAAAAGCTATAAAAGTGTCCAGAGAACTTTTGTTTTTCAAACATCTTTCAAATATTTTAAAAAATCAGTAAAGGAGTATATTGATAAGGAAACACAAATTGTTGGAATTCTGTAATGTTATTCATAAAAATAATATTTCTGTGGCTAACCTATGAGATGTGACTTCTGCCAGTAAAACCAAAAGGTAAGTTTCTGGAATATGTGTGTATGTGCATATGCATACAATGTGTGAACACACATGAATACATGTGCTTTAGACACATGTTAGTACATGTATGTGTGCACATGTTTATATATGTATGTGTCTATGAAAGTGTGTGTGTATGACAAATATCAAGAGGCTTCAGTCTAAAAAAACTTCCTGGAAACACTGAATTGCTCAATGTAAATTATACCTCTGCAGATGATGTTTTAAATCTAAATCTCCATTCTGGTATATTTTATATGAGCAACTACCAAATCAACAAAATCATAAGAAAAAAATGTGTTAGTGTGCCCACCTTCACCATTCCCACATATATGTGTGTAAATATATGTACAGATATATGTGGGCACACACAGGTGTAAGTATGAACAATACAACTAAGTACATGTGCATGCACACATATGTGTGTGTATTGTGTAGGTATGTAAATATATGCACATACATGTAGCTATATACATAAAACTAAGCAAAAGCTGAGCACTTGACATTTTGATCTTTTCAAGGTTTATCAAAATGATTGTGACAACTAAAGTATAGTGTAAAGGATGACAGTTATTTTTGTTAGGCCACAGATAGACTTGTGTGCACTAACTGTACACAGGTTCACCAAGGCCCATATCTCTGTAAGTACATAATCATGCAAGCAACTTATTCCTGCCCCAAAACACTGGGCTCTACTCTTAATGTAGATTAAGAGAAGCTCTTTGTTATGATCATTTACATATCTTATTTTGCATTTTCTCTTTTTTTATTGTCTTTGTTCCTCTTTTCCACTCCTACATCTTTGCTCTTTCTGAACTCTTGCTGTACCTCAATTTTCCAGTTTGCTCTGTACTTTGTAGAATTAGATTTGTAAATTTAACCATAAAATTGTATTCTGTCTTTGCTCTCTTTTATAATTTCCTCCATTTTCCCAAGACAATTTTTTTACTGAAAGAACAAAAAACTGGAAGAGAATAAGGAAAGGAAAAAGTGATACTCTGTATAGAAGAAAAAAAAAGTCACTACTGCTCTCAGAGTCTCATCTTGTATAACTCAGTTCATGCATGGAATTACATGATGTGGAAGAAGAGTTTTGTGATTAAAAAGAGGGAGAAGGCATAGTAACAACAAGGATTCACTCCGGACAAAACTGTGAACAAGAAAAGTAGATTTTCAGCTCTACAAGTCTCAACTTGCTATCCTTGCCTTCCTTGGTTCTGCTACCCTTTCAGATGTTCTTTCAAATCCCTCCATCAACACCTGTGTTCAGGAAAGGAACCGATATGAAACATACATACCCAGGTGTAAATTTATGTTGATTAGTTAGCTCTCATATTGAATATTTCCATTTTAACTCATGTCTAATTTTAGAATGACTCTGTTCTCCATTAAAGATAGTTTGGGGCATCTGAAAGCAGCTTGGGGAGTTTTTGTTTGTTTATTTTGTTTTCACCCTTGGGATGTGAGCTGTGGGTAGATTCTTGGCATTAATGTTATTAGAGTATTGGTTGAGAAGTTGGGGGTGAGGGAAGGTGCTAAAAAATGGAGTGCGGAGAGGAAAGTTTTAGGTACTGTATCTTTTTTTAATAGAAGGCAGTGGAAACATCCCAGGGCATGTTGAAAATTGTCTTTATCCTGTATAAAGCCTATTTCCAAGTAATCACTCAGTATATTATTACTTAATCACATTTCATTTTTTTAGTCAAGAGAAACCTATTTTCTCCCCTTCCTACTTCCTACCCTGTTAGAAGAAGGAAAAAGAAAAAAAATCCAACAAATATGCATAGTCAAGCAAATCAAATTCCTTCATTGGCCATGTTTAAACAGAATATTAAGGTATTTTCAAGTTACTAAAATTCTCAAGGCAATATCTTAGGATCTCTCTCCTAAGGAAGAAGTGTTCTCTAAGTTGGGTCAGGAAGATTCATAAAGAACTAAGAGAAAGTTTTAAGCAAAATTATAGGAGAAATAACAAGAAATTAGAAAGTTGGAGGAGGTTAACTAAAGTAGCAACTGGGGGAATAATCTCATTGAAAATTCATCTTGATGAAAGAAAAACAAAAGATATAGAAAGGAAACTGAAAAGACAGAGATGAAGAAATTCAGTTCAGGTTATCTAAGTAAGGAATATAATGCCCTTATCCAGATTTTCCTGGCCCATGTCCAGGGTTAAACTGGACAAGTTGATGAGGTCTATGTCTCCCAGGACAACAATTTTACCCTGACACTTAATCTAGATATGCCTGGGGTCCAAAAAGAAAAAAGCCCCATTGCACCCAGTAGCTAAAGGAGCTGAAGAATAGGGTAAATTTTGGACTACGGGTAGAAGCAAGTATTATGGCCAGAAGAGCCCTAACTCCAAAGATTAAGAACAAAGAAAAAAGCATAAGAACAAGAAAGGAGTTATGAAGAATTAGAACTATGACCCAACTAAAACTTTATGCCCAACAGGATCCTGTAATTAAAACTACTCCAAATGATGATGGTCTGTAGCCCAGAATTACCATATGTCATGAAAACATTAGTTTTGTTGCTTGATTTCATTTCATGTGCTGGGCTAAAATGAATATGACAGGAATGGGGAGTCCATTGGTAGACAAATGAAAATGGTGGAGGAGACAGGAAAAATATATGCCAAAAAGCTTGTTTTGAAAGAAAACCTTTTTTTACCCTTGGGCAAAAAAGGAGCAGTTCATCTGGGGAAACCTGTTTAGCAGGTGTACCATGGGTATGGTAGACTTCAAATTATACCTAATTTATCTAAGTATAAGTCAAGCCCTTTTAACAAAATGAAGTTTTTAACCCATGCTTCTTTTTTTCAAACCATGTTTTCTAGAAACGATTTTGTTCTAGCATAAATAATAATAATTTTAATAGTTGTTACATAACACTTGAAAGTTTGCAAGGTGATTTACACGTGTTATCTTATTTGATTCTCACACCAACCCTAAGAAGGACGTGCTATTATTATTCCCATTTTACAGGTGAGAAAAAATGAAACTGAAAGGTTAAAAGACTTGCCATCAACACATAGCTAATAAATACCTAAGGTGGAATTTGAACTTCAGTCTTTCTGACTCTGAGTCTAGCACTCTACCACTACCCCAAAGCAACCTAAATAAAATTAAGAAAGCTTCCTGCTGATCAATGAACATTTGTTAATGCCGACTCTATGCCAACCACAATGCAAGGCACTGAAAACACAAAGAAATACAATGAAGTTCCTTTTCCACAAGGACCTACGGAGACAGCACATCAATATATAATAGAAGCAGAAGGGGAAGACTTTCTGGGGGCCACTTAGGGACTTGTGCACAGTTAAGACACACACTTTTCCTACCCAGTATTTTGAACATTTCACTGCCAAAATCGGTTTAATTGGCTCGGCTGACAGCGGTGTCCTCAAGAAGAAACTGACTCTACTCCCTCAATCTTTTTACTTTGTCCTTGATATCTGGACCTTTTCTACACTAGCCATCTACATTTCTCAGTATAGCACTCTTTTTTCATTCTTTATTTTTCACTCTATTGGGTTTCTACTGTAGTCTCTCTCTAAAGGATCTCTCACTCTTCCTCCCAACATCTACCTACCCACATTTCATCATCTAGAGCTGGCTTCAGAAGATTTGGATTCAAGTGCTGAGTCTCCCATTAATTAGTTTTGTAATTTGAGGCAAACTATTTTATTTCTGTAGACCTCAGTTTCTTCATTTGTAAAAGCGAAGTAATACTGTACTATACTGTGGGGGTTGTTAGAAAGACTGAATGATAACATATGTCTTATATAAATAAAAGACTTTGGGACAGGCAGGGTTATCTGGGGTTGAGACAGGTTTCTATGAGGCTACAGTGTTTATGGGACCAACAGAGACTTGGTTACATACTGTCTGGAATCTGACTCTGGGGAGTCTAACAAGGGCAGAAGAATCCATAGTTCACAAATGCAAGTCATGCTCTAGAGAATTCAATTATGAAGGGAGCAAGGAGACTAGAATGGCAGGTAAGGAGGGAGGTCAAAAGAGTAAGTCTGGGACACAAGCCAGGAGCAAAAAACCAGTAGGCAGGCCAAGTACAAAGCCAATCAAGCTGGGCAGGAGTAATTAGGAATGAAGAATCAAAAATGTTACCACAGTCAAGCAAACAAGCCAATTTAAGTGTGGCACAGAGAGATCTTAGCTCCCTCTAACATCCAGACAAAACAATTTCTGTCCTGAGGAGCTAATGTTGAGGAAAGGGCCATAGCATATATAAGTCCACACCAGACAATTTTAGGAGGACAAGAACACTAACAATTAGTAAAAATCAAGAAGGCTTTCCTCAGGTGGTGGCACTTAAGCTGAACCTTAAAAAGAGAGAAGGATTCCATAAAGCAGACGAGGACAGAGTCCATCCTGGAGCACCAGACAATTGTCAGACACAAAGAGAGGGGATATCACACACACACATGCATGCATACACACACACACATTGTAGAATGTAGAATGTTTGAAGGGGAGTAAAATTAAATGTCTCAAAAAGGAAATTTGGAAACAGAAGGATCTAAATATGAGGCCAACTGATTTTTGTTTTATCCTTTGGGTAACAGGCAGTCAACAGTGGTTTTTGAGAGGACCTTGACATATCCAAACTTGTGTTTCAGGAAGATTGTTTTGGCACCTACATGGAAGATGCCTGTCTGGATGGCAAGAATCAAAATGGAAAGACTGTTTAGGAGGTTATTAGAACAAATCAGGTGAGAGGTAATGAGGACCTGAAATAGGAAAATGATGTAAATGGAAGAAAGGGGAAGGAGGAAAGAGAAGTTGTGGAAGTAGAAGTTACAAGATTTGTCAATAAGTTGCATATAGATACTGGTAGAGAAGGAAGGTTCAGAGATAGGTCTAAGACCCTGAACAATGGTGGTGACCTCTGTAGAGATAGGAAGGCTTGGAGGAGATAAGAATTTAGGCATGAAAATGATTTTTATTTTGGATGTGTGGAAATTTAGATACTTGTGTGACAAAAGTAAGTATATAGTAGGCAGTTGATGATGTGGGGCCTCAGATCAGGAGAGATTAGGGATAGATAGAGAGATTTTTGAGCAATTGACATAGAGATAATAATTGAACACATAGAAATCCTCAAGGGCAAAAATTTTGAGAGAGACAAGAAAAAAGGCCTATGACTGAGGTTTGAGGAGACATCAATGCACAGAAGGAAGGAACTAGAAGGCCTAGAAAAAGGTATACTAAACAGAACCAAGAGAGAGTAGTATCCTGGAAGCCAAGAGAAGAGAGAGAATCCAAGGGGAAGAAATGGTCAATAATGTCAAAATCTGCATAAAGATGTAGATAGATAAGGAATGCAGAAAGGCCATTGGATTTAGCAGTTAAGATAAATTGGGATCCCTGGATACAGTAGTTTCTGTTAATTGAGGACAGAAGTCATTCATTCATGTTCACTTACATTCGTTACACAAGCATTTATTAAGCCAGCTTGTAAGATTATAAGAATTAAGTGGACGAGTTGGAGGTGAGGAAGTAGTTTGGTTGGTTAGGAGAGGAGCTATAGAAAAATAACCTGAGGGGATGACATGCTTAAGTGACATTCTGCAGCACTACACTCCTCCCTATGCTTTTTTATTATTATTATTATGGAGGAGAGATAGGCGTGTTTATAAATAGTGAAGGAGCTAATGCTTAAGGAAAGAGTTGACAAAATAAAAGTTTTCAGAGGAGATGGAAAGGGTTTGGATAAAAATTATCGAATGGAACAGTGGGCTTAGGCAAGGAGAAGTTCCACTCTTTCTGAGACACAAGAGAAAAGAAAGTAGGGTATGTTGTATTGACATTTTGCAGCATGGAGAAAGGGCAAAGAAGTTCTCCATAGATGGCCCTGATTATCTCACTATAGTAGAAGGTACAGCCTCCTTCCAATTGGATATTCATAAAGCACAGGTCTGATACTATCACTCCCCTGACCAAGAAGCTGCAGTAAACTCCCTTTTGTCTCTGAGATATAATAAAATCTCTTTTCAGCAATATGGCTCCACTCTATATTTCGAGATTTCTTATGCATCATTCTTTCTCACCTGTTCTACCTTCCAGCCAAAAGTAGCTAACTTGTTAACTCACACATTATGTACCATCTCCTATCTCCACTTCTCTGAATAGATTTTGCTCCATGTCTTGAATGAATTCTCTCCTCATGTCTTCCTCTAAGAAGTCCTAGCTTCCTTCAAGTTCAACACAAGTTTCTCCTCCTACCTTGAGGTTTTTTTTTCATCCTAACAGTTGCTCATGCCCTGCTACTCCCCCTCCCACCCCCGGCCAAAAGTAGGAAAATATTTTATAGATCATCCAATCCAACAACCATATTTTGTAAAGATATTGAGGCCCAGAAAAGTCAAGTGATTTAACCAAGATTACACAGCTCTGTAGAAATCAAATAAGGATTAGAGTCATCCTTGAAGTTTCTTGACTCTCAATCAAGTTGATCTTAAATAAAATTACAAAGCAAAATTTGGGTATCTGAAAATTCACACTTTTAAGATGTACCTATAATATGAGTTAGTTGACATTACATTATTATTAGGTATTGAGCTCAAATATTATAGACACATTCCTTTTACTTGTGATGTTCTTTGGACTGTTCCCTGAAAAGAAAAACTAGTTTGCCAATATGCTGTTATTAGCATATTAATTAAACTTGACTGGCAGTGTCACATCCTCTAAGGAAACTGGAGTCTTGGAGAGGAAGATTACTGTTAAGCTAAATGTTAGCTATAGTAGAGATAGATATTTTACAGGTTTTTAAGGTGCTTGTGTCTGTGTCTGTGTGTGGGCATGAATGCACATATGTGTGTGTTTAAAGTGGGATATTTGGCTTTTAAACTCTTTTCTAATATTCTAGAAGGACACTGGATAGTAAAACCATATGCAGGCATGTGAAGGAAGTGGCATGTTGACTAAGCAATATTACAATCTTTCTTTAGGATTAAATGCCAACAAACATCTTGAAAAATCAATGGCAAATGGAGAATCACCTAAAGGAAATCTTTGTAGTGTTCCCATTGATTTCAGAAGTGACTTAGTAGCTTAAATCCAGGGCAGCATCCCCAGTAGGGTGCTATAGTACTCACTGTTGGTAGAGATAATAAAAATTCAAGCATGCCTGTAAGAAAGAAACAAAAAAAAAATAGATTTCTAATGCACATTGAGTTGATGATAAATGTCTACTTATTTTCCAACAAAGCTTTCCTTATAACTGACATGCTTAGGTTATACAGAATTAGTGTAAAATGTGGCTATGTATATGACTTTTTCTATGGTCTCTGTAACTTTTTATACTTAGATTCATATTTAATATTATCTGTCAAGATCTTATTAGATCTTGATTCTGTCAGCAGAATTAGTCACCCCTCCCATCTCTATGTCATTGGTGATGTGATGAGCAGGCCATCTTTGCTTTGACTCAAGTAACTGATAAAACATTGAACAGGATAGGGCAAAGGATGACCCCTGGGATGCTCTATCAGTGGAAGCTCTCCTGCTACTCAATGGGCACAGGACTCAGTCACTCACCTAGTTCTCAATCTACCCAAATGTATTATCACTTAGACCAATGGTGCCCATGGACAAGATGTGACTCCCAACATTTCCAAACGTTGCCTGAACCAGATTAAAATATAATTGTCAACTATTTGAACAAATAAATACATAAATAAACTGTAGCTTTCAAAGTCAACACATGGTCAGAGGGATCCTTACGTGTGTTTTAATGACTCCCATTTATATTTTAGTTTGATATCACTGACCTAGATCACTACATCAATTTTGTCTAGAAGGATGATCCTAGAGACTTTGTAAAATTCCTTTTCATATCTCCTGCTGAAATAGAATAATGATAATGATGCTGATTATAATATATATATTTATATACTGTTTTAAGGTTTACAAAATATTTTTCATAACTACTTCACAAAATAGGTTGCATGAGTGTTATTCCCATATTGTATATAAAATACCTAAGCTTCAGAGGTACATTATAATGATGGTTGATTAAAATGAGAATAAATTTAATAGAATATATAAAATGAGAATAAATTTAATAGGAATATATCCTACAAATGATGTGAAAAAGCAAAGAACTACTTCTTTACCTCCCATCTTTGGAATATAGACATTACCAACTAGATTTAATAACTCCTCTCGCCCTTCCCCCCCCCTCCAATCCTGACCCAGGTCAAATCCTTTGTCTTCATTCCTGATTAAAATAGTATCTGTGAATGTGTAGAAGTAGCAGGGAAGGAGTGAATAAGAGAAAGTGACCTAAAAGCCCAGCCTTGTTCCATATATCATACGATACCCTGACTCCTTTTAACTGAAGGCAAAAGGGAGGAAGGAAGTTCATCAGAGATAATATATTCCTATGTTCTAATCATCACTGTCCCATCTGAAATAGTGCGTAAAGGATCCAGACCTCTTCCTCACCCCCACTCTCACCTCTCTCTCTCTCTCTGTGTCTCTCTGTGTCTTTCTCTCTCTCTCCACCCCGTAACTCTATCTCCCTGTTTTGTTTTGTTTTCCACTCACTCGTCCATTACATAGAGTCTGGCTGTTGTCTCTGTTTCCTCTCTAGCTCTGAATACTAGGGATATGATATCTAGTAATGCAGGAATTATGGGCACACATCTCTCTTTAATACCTAAATGTGAGCTACTTGTAATGATTTGACTTATAGCCTTTCTCCATATCTCCAGTTTGTTTCAAACTTGATTTGCTGATCTACATTCTTTTGCAGTCACCTCTTTATGTTTCTTCTTCCTTTATTAGTGGATATTTAAAATGGAAGTGTAATTTATTCACCTTCCAAAGTCTTTACATCCAAGTCCTTCTTCTCCTCACCAACCTCCCCATTTAGACTTTATTCTGTGTTGTGCACTGGGCTGCATTATTTAATTGTTTGTTTTCATTTGGGGGGGAAAGAGTGTCTGAAAGAAACCATAAAAAGTAAGCTTGCATTATATTTAAATGGTAAGCTTGGCGTCTTCTCCTAGTCTATTCACAGTAGTTAACAGGTGTGAATTGCTTTTTCACTAGCATAAATTTCCTGCTGTGCAGCCCTTTGTTCACTTCCTGCTGCTTCCCTGTTCTATTATGACTACAAAAATACCTGATTTTACCTTAATGTAATTTTAAATGTTTTACTGCTTTGAACAATGTTTATTTCCAAGGCCTTGCCTCCTAAAGAAGTTAATACAATGAAACAAGCAAATATCTGGCACCCATTGACTTCACACACAACTCTGGACTTAGGAATTCTCTGGTATGACATGTTGCATTTTATTTTAACCCTTCTGATATACCTTAATTGAAGTCAGTTATTTCTAGAAATTATTTTCATGGAATTTTCTTGTTATGGGATTCTATATATAGGTCCTACATGAAGCCCCCTCTCCCCTTTTTAAAATTTTCACAGTTCAATGATTGCTCACAAAATAGCTTACTTTGTTTTTACTTTGCATGTATTTTTGTCTATGTAAATGCATACACATTGTTTCTTAATACCCTTCTCCCAAACCTCCATATGATATAAGATCCTTGAGGAATGTTTAATTATCTGTCTTTATATCCCAAACACTGAATAGAATGCCTAGCATATAGTCAGCCTTTGTTAAGTGCTTGTTGAATGAGTGAATGGTATGACAGATGGTATGGATTATTGATGGTAAATTATAGATTTCTCTCATTTTCCTCCTCTCTATTCTATGATAGACTCATCCATTATAAAGACTTCAGTTATTATCTCCTTGCAGGTATTTCCAAAGCTACATATCCAGTTGTGACCTCTCTCCTGAGCTGGAGACTCAGATTTGCAACTGAGACATCTACAAGACACCTTCCCATGTTTATATAACTAACTGAACCTAAAAAACCTAGTCTTTTTCCTGTCTTTACTCTCTTGGTCAGTTGTGCCACCATTAATACAGTTACCTTTTCTTATAACCTCAGATTCATTTTCTATTTTTGGTCTTTAAACATTGCAATGCATTTCCATATATTTTATCATAACCAATCCACTCCCCCTTTTCAGGTTTTCATTACCTCTTATTTAAATAATTATAATAATTTTCAAAGTAGTACATATTCCCCTCTTCAGTTTCTCTCTGCTTCAATCCATTCTATAGACCTGATTAATTTTATGAATGCACAGGTTTGATATCATCAGCCAACATCCTTCAAACTTTTAAAGGCTCTCTATTACCTAAGAAATTCAAATTTCTTAGTGAGGGATTCAAATCCTTGTTAGTTTCTCTCTTTCTATCCTTATGCCACAGCATTCCTTTGTGTACTTTATATTCTCACTAGCCTGGACTATTTATTGTTATTTAATATATCCCAAAATTTCCCACCTCCATTTCTTTGTTTTAATTGCTGTTATGATTGCTCTTTACTGATCACATGTCCTTTCCCAGCTTATTTAAGCTTTCAGGGCCTCAGTTTTCTCATTTACACAATGAAAACAGTTGGATTAAATCCTTTGAGTTTCCTCCTGCCCATCTCCAGAGTAGAAGCTACGGATTATTAGAAAAAGCATTAGGTTTGGAATGAAAATCCTGGGGTTCAAGAACTAGCTTTGAAATTATTAGTTGTGATAATTACAAAAAAACCCTAAAAACAAGCTTAATCTGTGTTCCTGTTTCCTCATCTGTAAAATTAGGATAGTGATACTTATATGACCTACTGCACAATATTATTGATAATACCTAGTAAGAGAACACACACTATATGTAAATGGCAGATATATATCTAACAGTTGGCATTCTATCCTACCTATTCTTCAAGGTCAATTGAAATTCAATTCATTAGAAAATTTTTATTAAGCACCTTCTGGGACTTATTGAAACTATACAGAGAATGATAGTCTCTGTACTAGTTGTGAGCCAGAGAGAGACCAGGGAGTGTAAAATCATAGAGTGAGAAGCAAATTTAGAAGTCATTTAGTTTAACTACCTTATCAACATGTTCCTAAGTCATTTATACAATATTTCTTGAAGAAAAAGTCACCAATGAGATTTTAAGCATCATCAGAAAGCATTTGTCCAAGTAAACACCATCATCCTACTCTATAAACTTAAGCCCACACCAGAAATACTATGCTTTGTTTCACTAGTTGCCCCACCTTGAAAAAAGTAATATTTAACAAATGTATAAAACATCTGGAGGTATATAATTTGGATATGTAGTAAGTTTCATATCACATAAGATATATAAATGGAGGCTAAATGCTTATTAACGGGTGGTGATATGGAAGAGATTAATAATATCTCTGATGGTGATTAGACTAGGTCACTTTGGAAGTCCTTTCTAACTCTCAAATTTTATAATTCCATGATTATAACTGATAATGAAGGGAGGTTGCAAAGACATGCAAAAATCATCAGTCCTCATTAATACTAAAAAAGGTTTGTCAAAAGAACATCACCATGTATAGAAAAAATTAAGGGAATCAATACGCATGTATCAAGAGCATCCTTTTATGAGAGCATTATTAGGAAACAAGAAGGCTTTTGTAAATCATATTACAGAGTACACCATTTCTTTATTTTGAAACAACTGATATGTAAAAAATAAACAACCTCAATGTGTTTATTGTTTGCTAATTATTTCAAGGATTTGATTTTATAGAGCAAAATACCACTTTAGAGACCATCTCCCAAAGAGGTGACTCATTGAAATGTTTGGTAGGAATAACCACATTATTCAGATCATAGATGTAACCAAGTATTTCAATAAGCATAGGGACAATATGCAAGGAAACCTCACATAATGTATAGCGGACCAAACTCATAGTCAAAAAGAGTAGATCTTCCTCTAATACATGTTAGCTGTGTGATCTTGGTGAAGACACCTAATCTCTAAATGTTAGAGATAAACTGCCCTCTGCATTAGTAGTAAAATTTCCCTACAATCATAAAATCAAAACATGGATGAAAAACTACAAGTGTAGGAATTGTTTCATTTTATCTTGCATAGTGACTTGCATGTAATAGGTTTGTAATAAATCTTATGAATTAATAAATCAATGAACAAAGGTTAATATGGCTTAAACTTCCCTATTGATAAATTAGGTTTTGAAAAAGTCAAGATTATAAAGGGTAATACGGAAAGCAGACATTCGTTTAATGAAACCTTCAGTCTAGGAACTTATTCATCATTTGGGACTCTTCCTTCATAAAACGGAGAACTCTCCTGAGCAGGTCCTTTTTGTATGAACAAAGAGGAATGAGAGGTCTAATACTGAATAAATCCTCCCTTGAAAGTAGAACTCCTTAATATAATTTAGCAAGCCAGAAATGAGGATATTATTTCCAGGAATAAACATCCATAAAGTAATTATTTATATTACGGTATCTGAAATAGCAGTTAGGTCTTCTTTATGGACACCAGGCTAAGATACATACATGCGTACATATATACATATTCACAAACATATGGATAAGTATATGCTCCAGTTGAAAACCATGAGGAATGAGCTTGCAATGTGATTCCAACCTCCATTCTGAACACAGGAAATCATTCAGAAAACCACTTTTTGCACTTCTTCAATCTCCATATTCTTCTTCCCTTGCCTCTGCAAAAATTCCACTCAAAAATTAGTCCCACCTCTGTTTCTGTTTACCATGATTATAATAGTATAATTGTCATACATTGGCATTTTCCTGTATGTGCTCTGTCCAAGCTTCAGGTAAGGAGTTCCTCTGTTGTCCTGGTAACAGACCTTTGACTTGCATAACTGTGCATCCTCTGGCCATTATATATTGGTTTCATCTGATTCAGAATTCTTATGGCTTCTTTGGGGTAAGTTGTAGAGTTATTGTCAGTATGAATTGGTGTCAGGAGATCCTCACATCAATGTTAAAATAAATGTACCTAGACCTTCCACATTATCAAATGAGATAATATTTATAAGGCATATAGCACAGTGCCTGGGACATAATAGGTATTATATAAATGCTTATTATCTCCCCTCTTTTTCTTCCTCCCTTCCAAAAATAATCCTTGAAATAATATGTTTAATATCATATTTTTAAAATAAAGCTATAGAATTGTTTTTGTTGTTGTTTTTTGTTTTTAGTTTTTATTACAAATGCCACCAAAGTGCCCTCTTCTGTACATCATGAGAGTCAAAACAAGACTCTACTCAGGTCATTCTCTTACCAGATCATAATCAGTTTAAACATTTTGCTGCTCAATTCAAATAAAACTAACAAGCATTTATTAACCACTTAATATATAGCAGATATGCTAAAAATGGGAATATAAAACATACTGTTACTGCCCTCAATGAACTTACATTCTTATGGGGGAGACCACTGGGATGACTCTTTTTTTCTCTTTCTGTCTATGTCTCTCTCTGTCTTTGTCTCCATCTCTGTCTCTGTCTCTGTCTCTCTCTCTCCTACTCCCTTCCCCCCCACACACAGACAAACACATACATACAAACATAAACTTATGAGATGTGTAGCTGAGTCTTGGAAAAAATCAGAGAAACTGAGAAGCAGTGTTAAATGATAGAGAATTCCATATGCAGGAGACAGCTGCTACAAAGGTTAAAACAGGAGATGACATTTACTTGAGTAACTAAAAGTAAGCCAGTAGTACTGGAATGTAGAGAATATGGAGGAAAGTAAAGTATAAGACTGGGAATATAGGAAGGGTTGAATTAATGAGAACTTTAAAGGCCAAACAAAAAAGTTTATATTTGTTCCTGGAGGTTAACAGGGAGTCAATGGAGTTCATTGGGCAAGGTGGTGAAATGATCTGATCTAAGTGTTAGGAAAAAAAAATCCCCTTGGCAACTGAATTGAAGATGAAATAGAGTGGTGAGTGGCTTCAGTCAGAGAGAAGAGTTAGAAGACAACAGCTAGGAGAAAACCACTCTAGGTTAGAAGTTGTAAGGGCATGAATTAGAGTTATGGCTCTCTGAATTAAGAGAAGGGGGTGTATACAAAGGATGTTTTGAAGGAGAAATGAGAAGATTTGGCAACAGTTTGGATATGAAGGGTCAGTGAAGAATGACAAAGTACAAAGGTATTGAGCCTGTATGGCTAAGATAATGATGCTGTACTGCATAATATTGTTGTTGTTTGTCCTTCATTTCAAAGAGGACCAATGACATCATGGGGTGATGTCTTGACTTGTGTGTGAATCAGATTTAAAGTGAGGCAGAATTGCACAAAGTTGTAAGCCTTACACTTTTTTCCTGAGTCATCAAGGGCCAGTGGCAGGACAAATGTCAAGATGACTGGCAATGGCCCAGGATGCAGTGGATGACCTTGGTGTTTTTGATGTCTGATAAAGCTCTAAGTGCTCCACAACACCTGCTTCAGTCACCTTCGTGAATGCTGGAACAGTGTTCTCATTTGCCTATTCTACTGGGGACAATCTTCATTTATATGGGGTAGACATCCCCCTTATTCACTAACAGATTTGAGGCTTATCGATTACCCTCAACCTGGTTTAGGCTGTCTGCCAAGATGGTTTACCAGCATATGGCTGTTGCACATGCTATGGCTTCTCAGGGTGTATACAGTGTTCAGGAGGACCAGCACCTCTGGTGTGAGAATTTACCAGGCCCTTTTCAGGGCTGTCCACCTGATTCTCCCAATTCTCATTTGTGACTTCAAGTGCGTAATATCCACGCAAGGAAGTTGGGAATAGCGAAGGTCTGGGAAGGGAAAGAAAATTAGATATGTTTTAGAAATGTTGAGTACGGGCAGTGAGTAGAGTACTGGCTCTGGAGTCAGGAGGACCTGGGCTCAAATATGGCCTTAGACATCTGACACTTAATAGCTGTTTGACTTTGGGCAAGTCACTTAACCCTAACTATGTCACCTCCCCCTCAAAAAAGAAAAGAAATGTCAAGTTTGAGATACCCATTATACAATAAGTTCAATATGTCCAAAAGGAAGCTGACAATATGATACTGTGGCTTAGAGATTTTAGGGATTGATTAATATAGAGATCTGGGAATCACCTGCATGGAGAATACAATTGAACAGATTGGATTAAATGTCATTATTAAGAAAGTTGGCCAAAGGAAGAAAACAAGAAGACTCAAGGATAGAGGCTTGGGGGACAATTATATTTAGTGAAAGAAATAAGAATGAAGAAACATAAAAAGAAACTGAGGAATTGTAAAACGGTTAGGAAGAGAACCAGAAGAAAAGATATAAAAATAGAAGTGATCAATAATTTCAAATGCTATAGAACACAAAAAGGATCCAGATAGAGAAAAGGCCACCAGATTTGGCAATTAACCGATTTTTCATAACTCTGGAGAGGACAGCTTCAGTTAAATAATAGGACTAGAAAATTCTAAGATATTTAGAAGACTGTGAGAGGAAAGTAGAGACATCTAGTATAGATATTTTTAAGGAGTTTAGCTACAATGGGGAGGAGAAATACAGGTATCAGAGATGGTAGAATCAAGTGAGGCTACTGTT
Organism: Petaurus breviceps papuanus; assembly: GCF_028583685.1. Classification (NCBI taxonomy): domain Eukaryota; kingdom Metazoa; phylum Chordata; class Mammalia; order Diprotodontia; family Petauridae; genus Petaurus; species Petaurus breviceps. The sequence continues at coordinate 3,609,255 of NW_027187341.1, read as the reverse complement.
AAATACTTTTTAACATGATTTCCTCCAGGAAGGTTTTCCCTAAGTGAAATTGTTTTATTGATTTGAGCTTCTGTCATCTCTTATTTTATCTCTCTTAAAAATTCTCTTTCATAAATCTTATATATATATATGTATGTATATATATAATTTATTTTCAGTGTTCAACATTTACTTCTATAAGATTTTGAATTACAAATTTTCTCCCCATTCTTACCTCCCCCCACCCCAGAACCACATGCATCCCATCACCCTTTTCCCCAATCTGCCCTCCCTCCCATTCCCCCCCCTCTCATCCTTCTCCCCTCTCCCTCTATTTTCCTGTAGGGCAAGATATATTTCTATACCCCATTGCCTGTATATCTTATTTCCCAGTTGATATAACAATAATGCAATATTCACAACACCCACGGTGGCTATGAATATGCTGGTATAGTTGTGAATCACAAAATGTAATAGGCTCTCCATATGGAGGATAGAACCAAAACCTTTATTCAAATACCAGAAAAGCGAGTCCCAGAACCAGAAAGGCAAAGTCATTATAGTAACCACAAAGTTGCTACACATGGTTAATGCAGTGAACCCCCACATTCCCAAGCCTTCACAACAGAACAGGGTCCCTCAAGCTGGGATCCTCCTTTGTCACTCATGGTAGCTCCTCAGCCTGGTTCTTGGAAGTTCTCAGCAAAAATTCCCAGAGGAAATGTCTCAGCAGAAGTTCCCAGAACAAAGGTCTCCACAGAAGCTCCAGCCTCCAGATGCTTACTCTGGGAAATTCTGTCTGTCCAGCTTGTGCTTTTCCTTATATATCTATTAGTTCCTCCCTGTTCTGCCCCTTCCTGTTACATCAGCAACTTCCTCCCAAGGTGTTTACTTCTGTGTTAATTAAATAGCTTAAACAAGGTGCTAAATACCTGCTTACTTGCCAATATAAAGGGGCATGGAAGATCTTCAAATTCCATTAACATTACAGTTGCATGCAAAAACAATTTTTAACATTCATTTTTAAAGCTTTGAGTTCCACATTGTCTCCTTTCCTCCCTCCCCACCCACCCTCATTGAGAGTAAGCAATTCTATATAGGTCATACATGTGTAGCCATGCAAAACACTTCCATAAGAGTCATGTTGCAAAAAACTAACCACATTTCCCTTATCTTATCCTGCGTACCATTAATTTTATTCTCTCCCATGCCCTGTTCCCCCACAAAAGTGTTAGCTTCTGATGACCCCTTCTGTCAATATGTCATCCCTTTTATTATCCCCCCTCTTATCCTCTTTGCCCCTGCTTTCCTGAAGGGTAAGATATATTTCCATACCCAACTGAGTGTGCATTACTCCCTCCTTAAGTCAAATCTGATAAGTAAGGCTCTCCTATTCCCTCTCACCTCTCCCCTCTTCCTCTCCATTGTAAAAGCTCTTTCTTGCCTCTTTTATGTGAGATGATTTATTACATTCCAACTCTCCCTTTCTCTTTCTCCCAGTGCATTCTTCTCCACACTTAATTTTGTCTTTTTAGGTACCATCCCTTCATATTCTGCTTACCTTGCACCCTCTCCATCTCTGTCTCTCTGTGTATATATACACATATACATATATACATACACATACACAAACATATACACACATGTATAGATAAAGATATAGATATATAGATGTATATATGTATGTGTTTCTACACACACACACACACACACACACACACACAAATACATTCCCTCTAAGTACCCTAATACTGAGAAAGGTCTCATGAGTTACAAATATCATCTTTCCATGTAGGAATGTAAATACTTCAACTTTAATATTTCCCTTATGGTTTCTCTTTCATGTTTACCTTTTTATGTTTCTAATTATTCTTGTATTTGAAAGTCAAATTTTCAATTCAACTCTGGTCTTTTCAACAAGAATGCTTGGAAGTCCTCTATTTAATTGAAATTCCAGTTTTCCCCTGAAGTATTATACTCAATTTTGTGGGGTAGATGATTCTTGGTTTTAATCCTACCTCCTTTGATTTCTGGAAGCCCTCCTATTCCTTAGTGTAGAAGCTGCTAAATCTTGTGTTATTCTAATTGTGTTTCCACAATACTCAAATTATTTTTTTCCTGATTACTTGTAATATTTTCTCCTTGATTTAGGGATTTTGGAATGTGGTTACAATAATCCTAGGAGTTTTCCTTTTGGGATCTCTTTTAAGAAGTGATCTGTGGATTCTTTCACAGATTCTATTTTTCCCTCTAGTTCTAGAATATCAGGGCAGTTTTCCTTAATAATTTCTTGAAGAATTATATCTAGGCTCTTTTTTTGATCATGGCTTTCAGGTAGATCAATAATTTTAAAATTATCTCTCCCAGATCTATTTTCTAGGTTGGTTGTTTTTTCTGATTAGATGTTTCACATTGTCTTCTATTTTTTATTCTTTTGATTTTGTTTTATAATTTCTTGATAAATCATAAGATGAGATATCAACATACCTTCCATTTGCTCCATTCTAATTTTGAAGGAAATGTTTTCTTCAGTGAGCTTTGGACCTACTTTTCCATTTGAACAATTCTGCTTTTTAAGACATTCTTCTCCTCGTTGGCTTTTTGGACCTCTTTTGCTATTTGGGTTAGTCTATTTTTAAAGGTGTTATTTTCTTCAGCATTTTAGGGGTCTCCTTTAGCAAGCCATTGACTTATTTTTCATGTTTTCCTTGCATCACTCTCATTTCTCTTCCAAATTTTTCCTCTACTTCACTAACTTGATTTTCAAAACCCTTTTTGAGCTCTTCCATCATCTGAGACTATTTCATATTTTGTCTTGTAGGCTCTGGATGTAGGAGCCTTGACCTTACTGTCTTCCTCCAGTTGTATGCATTATCTTCCTCATCATCAAGGACTTGCAAAAATACATTTTTGCCAAGAAAGTAAGCTTCTACAGTCTTATTTTTTTTCCATTTGATCATTTTCACAGTCAATTATGTGACTTTTGAGCTCTTTGTTAAGCGGAGGGTATACTGCCCCAAGTTTCAAGGGTTTTGTGCAGGTGCGTTCAAACATCTCTAGGTACCTGTAAATGCTCAGTTCCTTCAAAGTGATATGATCAAAGGAGAGGTGTTTACTTCTCTCCTGGTCTGCAATCTGGTCCCTGAGCTACCACAAGCACTCTTTTCTGTCCTGGAACTTCAAGGAGGATTCCCTCTCCACAGCTGCCACCAGCTCCACCACCCCAGTGTTCTTCCTCACCCCAGGACCCATATGAGCTGCTCAATTCCCCCACTGTCTGTCTGTAGGCAGAGAGCTCCAGAAGCAGCAGCAGCTTTGGCAGAGGCTGCCACTGCCTTGGGGGTGGCGCTGGGGCTGGACCACACTACTCTCTCACCTTGTGAGAGAGTTTTCCCACTGACCTTTGAAGATGTCTCTGGCATTTGTGGGTTGAAAAGCCTGCAATCCACCTCAGCTGCCAGTGATTCAGTGCCCTGAGGCCTGCTGCAATCTGGTCTGAGGCAATGCAGCCCACACTGGGATGTGCTCTGCCCTGAGCACTGTGCAATAGACCCTTCCTGTTGGTTTCACAGATTGTCTTGGGCTGGAAATCTGTTTCACTCTGTCATTTTGTGGCTTCTGTTGCACTAGAATTTGTTTAGAGTCATTTTTTTACAGGTGTTTTCAGGGGTTTGGGAGGCAGAACTCAAGCAGGTCCCTGCTTCTACTCCATCATCTTGGCTCAACCCCTCAAAAATTCTTAATGATTTAAAAGCTCACATTTATGTAACTGAAACCATCTATTTGTGTTCACTTATATTCTTGTTCTACTATTGTTGAATGTTTTATATTATAAACTTCTATCATATGGAAACTATATTTAATTTGCTCTCACAAAAGTCAATATAACATTCAAGAGAAGTGAGGTGTTCTATAAATGTTTTTATTATAGTAACAGTGATGAATTTGGCATACATTTCTGTAAAATTTTTCTCATATGGCAACTATATATATTACTCTTTCTTCCAATATTCTGATAAATTCTTATAGCTAATTACTATTAATGCAAAATGTTCTATATGACACCTGGGCCTTATTTCTGGAAAATAAGCATTTTGTTACTAATTTTTATAATTCAATTCAACTCAATCTACAAGTGTTCTGAGTTTTTCGTAATTGTCATATTTTGTTGTTAAAATATTATTTCTAATATAACCCTGTGTTTGTGTAATTTCTATTAACTGCAGGGGTAGATGAAGATCTGATCATTAAAAGGAGATTTTTGGAGAACAAGAAGTATTAAGAAAGACTCATTGTCATATGGTTGAATTTATGAGCTGAGTTATTTACTTCAGGGGGCCAGCCAATGATACAATGATACCAACATAGTAGCAGCTATTATAGGCAAAAATTTCCAAAGAAGCTAATTTATGAGGGCACTTGGATCCAAGTGAAGTCATTTTCAGTGATATGGATTAAGCATCTACTCCAAGGATACAAAAGAGTAAAAACACATTATCCTGTTGTCTCTACAGGACCTTTATTTAGCAAAAAGGATAACTAATTAGAATTTGAGAAAAATAAATAATATTAATAAAGAACAACACATTCGTTATATCTCCAACATATTCTAATACTCATTTAGCCAATGGACAAACAATCCAAGCCTGATCAATTAAGGATCTGACATGTGTCAATAATGGAGCAGATAAAAGATTTTAAGCAGGATAGGGCATCAGATACCATAAGCTCAATTAGAATCATTTGTAAAGAGCTGACTCTAGGTGCAAATACTGAGCACTGAAATGGCAATTAATGAAGATCATAAGTTATGTGAGTCGTTATAATGACAATGACAGTGGGAATTTAACTTCTGGTTTTGTTTCAAAGACAAGGAAATGGAATATTCTATGAAATTCAAAGATAGATACAAGATTGGAATTCAAGTCAGGTTCACAGAGGTGCTTTTCCCACGACTTCCCTAGAGGCAGTGCTGTACTTCAACCCTTATATTACAGCTTTAAACCACAAGCTATTGGCTTTTGTCATCAATGTTATTTTGCATCCATTTCATCTTTTTCTCTCAGTGAGATTTCTTTTGCATGCCCAAACACACAATTCTCAGCAAGCTATCAGAAATCTCTGAATAAACATCTGGGTGAGCTTTGGCAGGCTGGATGGCTGAGAACAGATTTCAAATATTGGCAGAGGGAATCCCTTTCTCAGAACATAAATAAAGTTGTAACTAACCAAGAGCACAAGAGAAAAGACCATTTTGCAGGATAACTGCACCAATGAAACAGCCTCCGACAGGGAAGCAGGCACAGGTTGACTATGTGACTTCCTGTGGGAGTCCTCTTCTCCTAATAGTCCTGCTGCTGCTGTTCCTTCCAATATACTAAAATCTGCTGTTCATAGCCTTGACAATGTGTGGCTGATTCTCTTGTGAGATAATCAATTAATCAGGTATTTAGTGAGCACTTATTCTATGCCCAGGATGCCCCTAGTGCTGTGGAGGACATAAAAGATGAAGGCCCTGGACTCAAGTACCTAACATTCTCATTGGGTAAAGACACATAACATAAAGGAACAAACAGTAAATAGTATGACAGTGTATAATTAAATTATAAAATTGGATGACATGAACTTTTTAAGTGAAGCATAGTTTTAAAAATAAGTTCTGTTCCCTAAAAGAGATAAATCAATGGGGCAGAGCAAAGACAGCAGCGTAAAAGCAGGAACTTGCTTAAGATCCCACACCAGCCCCCTCCAATACCTGTAAAATATGACTCTAAACAAATTTTAGAGCTACAGAACCCAAAAAGTGACAGGGAGAAACAAATCTCCCGCTGAAGGCAGCCTAGCAGGTCAACAGGAAGGATCTATTCCACAGGGCTTAGAGCCGAGTGCAGACCCACGTGAGTCCATGAGCCATGAAGACCCAGACCTGGGGTGGCCCCAAGCAGCGGCCCTGACCAGCCAGAGCAGACTTCAAGAGGGTAAATCAATGGTAGCTGTGGTGGTTTCCAGACTTCTCAACCCATAAACCCCAAAGAGAAAATTAAAGGTTAGTGGGGAACCCTGTTGATCCAGAGTGATAGAAGAGTGTGGTCTAGCCCCTGCCCCTGCGGCACAAGGTGGTGGAGGTACAGGGGTTGCCTCTGGAGCTCCTGGCCTGCAGATTGCAGAGGGACCAAGTGACCATTCAGAGGGCAATCACTCTTGCTTCTACCTTCTTGGACCTGGGTCTCAGTCTTGGGTAGTCCTGGGGTGAGGTCCACCAGTGTTCCAGAGCTTGTGGTGGTTGTAGAGAGGGCTTCCTCCTCATAGCTCTGACAACATTTGCAAAAACCCCAGCAATTTGGGACACAGCTCCCTCCACTCCAGAAGCAGAGTTCTACTGTGGCAAAGAGCACAAAAATCAAGTAATTGGCTGGTAACATGAGCAAGCAGAGGAAGCACTTTCAGATAATAGAATCTTTTTTTGGGGGACAAAAAGGATCAAACCATGGAACCAGAAGAAGAAAACAAAGTCAAAATACCTGCATCAAAAGATTTCAAGAGGGGTGGCTAGGTGGCACAGTGAATAGAGCACCGGTCCTGGAGTCAGGAGGACCTGAGTTCAAATCCAACCTCAGACATCTGACACACTTACTAGTCATGTAACTTTGGGCAAGTCACTTAACCCCAATTGCCCTCAAAAAAAAAATGATTCCAAGAAAAATATGAATTTGTAACAGACAAGGGAGGAACTCAAGAAAGATTTTGAAAATCAAGCAAGAGAAGTGGAGGAAAAAATTGGGAAGAGAAGTGATAATAATTCAAGAAAATCATCAAAAGCATGTCAACAGTCTGCTAAAGGAGACCAAAAAAAAATACTGAAGAAAATAACACCTTAAAAATAGACTAACTCGGGGGCAGGCAGGTGGCACAGTGAGTAAGAGCACCGGCCCCAGAGTCGGGATGACCTGGGATTGAATCCGGATCCAGAAATGACTGGCTGTGTAACCTAGAGCAAGTTACTTAACCCCAATTGCTAAAAAAAAAAAAACAGACTAACTCAAATGGCAAAAAAGGCCCAAAACGCCAAATGAGGAGAAGAATGCCTTAAAAAGCCAAATTTGCTTTCAGAATTTCAAAAGCTCACTGAAGAGAATAAATACTTCAGAATTACACTGCAGCAAATGGAAACTAAAGACTTTATGAGAAATCAAGATACTATTAAACAGATCCAAACAAATGAAAAAATAGAAGGCAATGTGAAAAATCTCATTGGAAAAAACACTGACCCTGGAAAATAGATACAGGAGAGAAAATGTAAAAATTATTGGACTACCTGAAAGCCATAATCAAAAAAAGAACCTAGAAATCACCCTTCAAGAAATTCTCAAAAAAAATTGTCCTGATATTCTAGAACCAGAGGGCAAAATAGAAATTGAAAGAATTCACTCATCACCTCTTGAAAAAGATCCCCAAAAGAAAACTCCTAGGAATATCATAGCCAAATTCCAGAGTTCCCAGGTCAAAGAGAAAATATTAGAAGCAGCCAGGAAGAAACAATTTGAGTATTGTGGAAACACAATCAGAACAACACAAGATCTAGCAGCTTCTACATTAAGGAATCAAAGGGCTTGGAATATGATATTCTAGAGGTCAAAGTAGCTAGGACTAAAACAAAGAATCACCTACCCAGCAAAACTGAATATAACGCTTCAGGGGAAAATATGGTTATTCAATGAAATATAGGACTTTCAAGTATTCTTGATGAAAAAAAAACAGAGCTGAACAGAAAATTTGACTTTCAAATACAAGAAGCAAGATTAACATGAGAAGGTAAACAGGAAACAGAAATCATAAGGAATTTATTAAAGCTGAATTATTTACATTCCTACATGGAAAAATGATAATTGTAAATCATGAGAGTTTGTTCAGTATGAGGATAGTTGAAGGGAATGTATATGTATACATACATATATATGTATATATAGGAGGGTGTATGTGTGTATAAATACATATGTGAGTGGGTGTATATGTATACATGTATACATAGACAGAAGGGACAGGATCAGTTGAATAGGAAGGGATGATACCTAAAAAATAAAGAAGTGAGAGAGGAATATAATGGGAGAAGGAGAAAGGGAGAAATAGCATAGGGTAAATTATCCCATATAAAAGTGGCAAGAAAACTGTTACAATGGAGAAGAGCAGGAAGGTGAAAGGGAATGTGTTAAGATTATGCTCACTGAACTTGGCTTAAGGAGGAAATAACATATACACTCAACTGGCTCTTACCCTACAAGAAAGTATGGGGAAAGGGGATAAGAGGGGGGGATGATAGAAGGTAGGGCAGATTGGGGGAGAAGGTAGTTAGAAGTAAACACTTTTGAAAAGGAACAGGTCAAAGATGAAAATAGAATAAGTGGGTGGCTGGATAGGATGGAGGGAAATATAGTTAGTCTTTCATAATATAACTAATATGGAAACGTTTTGCTGAACTAGAGATGTACAACCTATATTGAATTGCTTGTCTTCCCAGTGGGGATGGGTGAGGAGGGAAGAAGGGAAAGAAGAATCTAGAAATAAAAGTTTTAAAAAACAAATGTTAAAAAAATGTGTTTTACATGTAACTGAGAAATAGGATGGGGTAGAGAAATCCATCTTGCCCTACTAGAAAGTTGGGGGGGGAATGGGAGAGGACATGAGAGAACAGATTGGGGGAAGGGTATTCAGTAGTTTTGCAATCTTGGGGTGTGGGGTAGGGGAAAGAGCGAGAAAATCTGTAACAAAATCTTGTGGAAATGAATGCTGAAAACTAAAAGTAAATAAAGATTAGAAAAAAAGAAAAGCAAAAAAAAAGAGATAGATCATTTTTTAACAGAATGCCCCGTACCTCAATTAGTCTTTGGAGTCTTTATGATCAATTCTAAGGAAGAAAATGAATGTGAAAGCCTTCTTCACCAGAGAAAATTAATTTGAACTAAAAAAAAGAGAGAACATTTTTATTATATAAGGGAAGTGCATTTGTCACATGTTTAAGATAAAGAGCCCTAAGCCTAATATAACAATGATGTCCTTCCAAAGTAATATTTTTTTTTAACATACTGACCTAAAAGACATTTCAAAGCTATTTGGAACTATTAAGATATTAGTTGGATGAGTGGGAATTCCAATGGCTGTTGAATGATTATTAGTCCGACTCTAGTCCTTCATTGATGCTACTGATTACATATGTATATATACATAAATACAGACACATATATCCATACTTACACACAGAAATAACATAGATAGAGATATATAAAATGTCTGTTTGTGTGTTCTGAGTACTGTCCAGCTAATTTTCTGGTCCTTAGGAGGTCCATGTTTGTGAATAATAATTTTGTATAACTTTGACAGAGCTGCTCATACAGCACTTCTAAGCAAGTTAAACCAAATCCCTGAACAAATCCTATGAACAAATCATCTGTTCTTGGTTAACTAGATAATTTATAAAATGTGGCACATAATACATGCAAATCAGTATGCCCAGGGCATATTTAAAATATTGTTTTGTAATTATCAAAAAGTCAGTAAGATTTGAACTCAACAAAAGGGATAGATCATTTTAGGAAAATGTCTGAAATCAGTAGACAACACTACCTTGAGGATCCTATTAAGGGACTGAGGTACTTGCCAGTTAACTCAACTTACTACTGGATTTTGATCTTCATCAGAACTGCTTCTAATTGAAAGTTTTTCTCTACTACCAAATAAAAATCCTGTTTTTAGTGGCTGTTCTTTGCCACTGCAAAAAGTTACATCTCCGGACAGAGAAGTGATGGACTTAATATGTAAAGATAATTTTTGGGGCATGTACAAAGTGGTGATTTATTTGATTTTCTAAATATTCATATTTGTTGCAAGAGTTCTCCTCCCCCAGAAAAGAAGTTGGGGTTTGGGTGCCTGGGAAAAAAAGAGAAAAATAATGTTTTTAATTGAAAAAAATAAATGATTATGTTAAAAAAAATCTTGTTTTATAATCTAATTCCCTTAAAACTCAGCTACCTTAAATATGAGAAAATTCAAGATACATATCACACATGTTCTTTATATAAACCTTCCATAAATCTTAAACTGAGCAAACTAGGCCCTTACAAGCCAGTCCCTGCTTTTTCAGCACCACTTAGTTTCCTTGCTCAATTCCAATGCAATAGGCTGAACAAATGAATATATATTTTTCTTACTCTAATCCATCATTTTTGTCCAGGCACCAAAGGACTATCTATAGTGATTGATATTACAGAATTGCATTGATAAGTAAGAGAGGTGAATGGAATAGAATAATAAAGAGGTCATATACTCAAGTTTACAGCCTAGACTTAAGACACATTTTAGTTTTTAAATGATGGTGAATGTCATTATTATAATACTTGTACTCATACTTACTTTGAGGTCAGGGGATGTTTTAGTTATAAATATATATATATATATATATATGTATATATCTTCAGTACCTCCCACATTTATTAAATGTAGGTGCTAAAATAAGTGCTTAGTGTTTGATTCATTTGTATAATTCCAGTTACCTTCATCAAAATCTAATTTTGATCGGTTCAGGCCATTTTAAGCTAATAAGAGACAGCAAACTATGAAAAGAATAAAAAATAGTCAACTCTCCTAATAGTCCAAAGAGTTTTAAAGTTATAACGAAGTACAATCAAATTCTGGAGTGCTCCCCCAAAAAAATTAATAAAAGATTTATCAGAGAACAGAAAAGTTTGAATAAGGAAAAGGGGGTGTAATTAAATTACTATAGGACTATAGCATATATGTGCTATAAGTAGGGTCTTTAAACAAGTCAGACTGCTTGAATTTTGAAATAGTAGCAACTTAGACCATGAACTAAAAAGTGAAGATCAAGGGAATTAAGTGGTTAAGATGCAAAGGAAACTAGTTGATAGGGCCCCTAGGAGACCCATTGGATATAGTGTTGGACCTGGATATGAAAAGACCCCAGGTCAGATTTGCCCTCGGACACTTATTAGATATGTGACCTCAGGCAAAGGACTTACTGTCTCCATGTCCCCATCTGTAAAATGGAGACTATAATAGCCCTTACCTCCTAGGGTTATTGTGAAGATAAAATGGTATTTGTAAAGTGCTTTGCAAATCTTCAGGCATTATATAATTATTAACAGTAGTAAAAGAAGTAGTAGTAATAGTACTAGTAGTAGTACAGTAAGTCGTAGTCATAGTTGTAGTCGTAGCATAAGGTTAGGTCGTGGCAATAACTTTTATGGATGAGGGTCTGTGAGTAAGTATGAAAAGACATTGTGCAACAGAGAATGGTATTTTTGGCAAAGACATCTAATTTTCTGCACACCTCAGGTTGATCACATGCTAAAGGGTTTATCAAACAGATAATACATATGAAATGTTTATAAAAAGCATAGAATTCATATATAAATACTTGTTATTGTGAAGTTTATAAAGATGATAATACTTAATATACAAATATATATCATAAGGTACTTCACTGACAGTTCCTTTTTTTTGCTCCTGCTACTGACCATGAACTTTTTTTCATAGCTTATAATTTAACACATTTGTGAAAATACAAATGAGAAAGCAGATTTTAGAAGCTGAGACATTATGTTAAACCAGCAATGAATAACCTTGAAAAAACACATGAAAATCATCTTCATTAAATGTTTTTTTCCCTACAGAAACAAGATTTTTAAATTGGTATAGAATAAACTATGATCACTCTTGCATTATAACAATATTTACCTAACACTTATCAAAGTGGAATTTTGAAAATCACAACAGTTTTTCCTATACTTTTTATGTAAAAACATTAAGATTCCATCTCCAATCACTGTTTTTATTATGCTATAAAAATACAAAGGGTTCCATGTGAGTATAGAATAGAGAGACAAGATCATGGCAATATCATCAAAAGATCATAGATTTAGAACGGGACTATGGAGGCCATAGATCTTCGATGTAGTGCTGAAATTGATCTCCAAGGGCATTTATGAATGAGGAAACTGAGTTTGATAGAAGTTTATTTGGTTGACCCAGAGTCCAACAAGCAATGAGCAACAGGGCTAGAATTCAAATTCAGTTCTAAATTTACTGCTCTTTCTAATGCATATAATGAGATTAGGCTCTTTTTTCAAATATGCTCTAATGTTCAAGTAGTTAATATTAAGGGAATATTAGAAAGAACATCACAGGTCTACCTGCTGCCAAAATTATCTGTGAAAGGCTTCAGCATCCTGGAAAAGGAGCCCTGTGTTGCTGGCTTCAAGTATAGGTGTCTTTCTACTCAGCATGAAGTAAGGTCAAACATTTCTACCTGGATTCCAGAGTGATCCCCAACCGGTTAGTACCATTCATGCTCTCTAAAATCCAGCTAGACTAAACAATGCCCCCCACAACTATATGATGCATTTTTTCCTTTTCTGGGGTCTTGGTCAGTCTTGATTAAAACAAAAAAAATGTCCTCTCTACTATATCTGGAGTTGTCTTGAATTTCAACCTCTGATTTAAAGTCCAATGCAATTATCACATGCTCTGGAGAATTTGTCCTTGATCCCTCCACAAATGGTAATAACCTTTGATCTCCCACTTTACACAGACCTTTGCTTTTTGACTCTTTAATCAATATATCATATTACATTGAGTATTTCAGCTATTAGTATTTGCATCTTATCACTCTATGAGACTTAAGATTCCTAAGGGCAGGGATTGTCTTATTTAATGTTCGTATCTCCTCAAGTACATAAGTGCATAGCAGGGAGATGAGTTGTGCAAGTAGGGTGGGGGGATAAACTAAAGGCTTAGTACTTAGAATATAATACAAGGGACTAACCAATAGTTCACATTATGCATAAAAATCCTAATGTGTTTGCTCTGTATTATACTTCACATATTGTAATGAATTATATTAGTTCATTTCAGAGATTGACTAGAGATTGTTATAGAAGCAGGTGATAGAGTGATGGGAAGGAGAGAAGGACAGAAGGTCACTCTTTCATATCTTTAAAGAATCTGGAATTGAAACTTATACACAGTAGCAAGTTATGACTGCTGCTTCCCCTACTGCTTTAATGGGTGACCTTGAACAATATTCCCAACTTTCCTAGTCCACAAGAAATGTCTAATAACAGATATCTGCCTCATAGTGTTGAGGTAAAGAGCAGCTTCTACAAATTGGTTGCAAGAACATTTTGTCAATTGCAAATGCCATGCAAATGACAAATAGTGGTTCACTTTCAATATGTAAAATATTTCATTTATCTTTGCAAAGAGAGTCTCAAAATATCATGAGAAGGGGGTTTGTGCATGTATTTGATCAGACTATTTATTTTCAGACCCAAGTAATCTAAATCCTCTTTATGCTAAATGCTGCTTCAGCTAAAAATATGTAACATATTACTCCTCCTCGGGAGTGGGGAATACAAATACCACCTGCTTTCTGTATATTTTTCTATAAAAATGATTTATTAAATGTGGAATATCTTCTCCTTTTCATTACTGTGCATTTAGTCTGGGAAGCAATCCTTGAAAGGGAAAAAGAACCATATGACAACCAAAAATTTACAAAAAAAAAAGTATGTTTCAGTGAGCAATGGCATTAACAAAGATAATCGTGAAGTCCAATAATAAGCACATGGGTCAAGCAATATAGACCTCCTTCATACACACACAAAACAGAACATCCACAAAACTGAGGCTATGCATATAAGTAATAAAGCCCTAGGATTATTACCTTGCTGAAATGAATCGACAAAGGGGAAGAAAAAGGCAGGTCAGATACACAGATAAACATACACTGAATCAGAGAGATTATATGGTGTAATGAAAGGAAAATAATCACCAACAACTTGATAGGATTTGCCTAATTATGGCAATTTTGGACTGACATCTATAGCAGGACTCAATTGTTGATCATTTTCCCCTAGTAGTAATATGAGTGTGTGTATAAATTATGTATACATATATGTGTATATATATATATGAAGCAATTTGAGAATTGAGTTTCTCAAATGAAAGATATTGTTAAACACAAACAGGGAATAGAGTTCTAATACTCATATTCATGAGGGTTATACATTGATAATGTGGTAGATCATTGATTTCATTGGTGTGTGTTCTCCTACTTAATCTATGCAGGTAAGAACTGATCTTTGCCTATTCATCTCTGAAGAACTGTTAGTAGTTTTCATTAAATGTTAACTATCTATAGAACACAATGGATGCATTCCTTTTATTCTTTTAGTATCTCAGACATACAAATATACCACTCAGAGCATTCATGTTTTTTTTTTCTCCTTCCTCTATGACTGGACAATCTTCTTTTCTGATCATATACGGTCCAAGATAAGGTCTCTTTTGTAGTTTCTCTGGTGCAAGTGCCATGACTATTATGACATAATTTTGCTTATGTTTTCCATATACACATCCATTCTCCTTTGAATTATTGGTCATTTTAATTTTTCAGAGCTTATGTGCTCACTGACATAGAACATTACCAGGAGAATGAATATCAATGTGAAAGAGATGGGCCTTTGCAGTAGTTGACAGTTTACTATTGGAGCTACTTAGAAAGTGCTGTGTAATGTCCTAAATTAGATCCAGCTCAATCTCTCCCTTCTATCAAATTCCAATTATTCAAAGAATAGTTATTATATTCATGTGCATAAGGACTATATTGGGGATTTCATCGGTATAGACAACTCTGTTGGTTAAGTCCCTCTCCCAACTGAAATCTTAACATGCTCAGCAACTGATAAGCTCAATATCAGTTGATCTAAAAGTTGTTCTAAAAAGAACCAAAAGGTCAAGTGACTTAAGAAGAGTCAAATAACCAATATGTGTTAAAGGCAAGATTTGAACCCATGTTTCCCTAACAAAGAGTCTTTTTGTTCACTTTCCACTACACAAATCCTTCCTTTCTCCCTGTAAATAGCTACCACAATGGTGAAGAGAAACCACAAGAGAGAAAGTCCAAGTCATATAAAGAGTGGGCAAAGGCTGTTTAAAGAGAACAGAACTCAGCAGGGAAATACAGCTCTTTTTAATTATTATGGAGACTGATATGAAGAAGCAGGATTAGACTTGTTTTTGTTTGATCCATGAGGGCAGAACTAATAACAACTGGGAGATAGTTCAGAGGTCAATTTAAGTTTGACATCAGGGAAAATGGAAACTTTCTCACAACCAGAGATGTTCAAAAGTAGAATGGGCTGCTTTGGGAGAACATGACTTCCCCCTCTTTTAAGATGTTTAAGCAGATGTTGGATGGCCATTTGTTATGTATGTTAAAGTGAACATTTCTTCTGAGTTTAAGTTGGACTATATAACTATTAAGGAGCCAACCAGCACTAAAATTCTTTCATTCTGCTCATTTTGCTCTTCCTTATTTCATGCAAGCATATCCATGTTTTTCTAAGATCACTGAGCTCATCATTTCTTATACCACATTAGTGGTCTATCATAATCATATACCATAACTTGTTCAGGCATTCTTACAGTACCAACTATTGTTATAAGGAAAACTTTGACTGTCATTTTTATTATTATAAATATCCAAATTAACTACAAAGGTTATATGAAGGAAGATGTTATCTGCATCCAAAGAACTAATAAATAGGAGTATTTGTAGAATGATTATATATACATATATATGTGTGTATGCATATATTTGTATGTGTAGGTATACACGTGTATGTATATATATATATATGTATGTGTGTGTATGTATGCACACACATGCATATTTGTATCTAATGGTAGCCATCTCTAGAGCAATGGGATGAGGAGGGGAAAAAAGAAAAAAAAACAGTTACATGATAATTTTATTATATATTTTAAAAGGAATAGGAAGTTGTACAGATTTGCAGTTTCAAACATAATAGTTGTTTTGATTTTAATATATTTATGTGAAAAAGTTATTCAGTGCTGTGTTCTGTTCTACTGATATATAAACTTAACCTCAACTAAAGAATAAGGATCTGATACCTTTTCTATGGCTTTTTATACCGTCTGGATTTAATATGTATTACAACATATTCAAGACACTTTAGAGTTCTATATTTGTGGCTGGTATTTGAGGAATAAAAATACAATATAGATAAGCAAAAGAAGATTGTGTCCTTAGCTTTCAAAAGTTATTTTTTTTTAAATTGTGAATGTATTTTTGGTGATGACTATATCATGATTAAAGAGGGCCATTTACTCTCTCTCTTTTTTTAAGCAATTGGGGTTAAGTAACTTGCTCAAGGTTACACAGCCAGGTGTTTCTGGGTGGGTGCTAAGTGTCTGAGCCCGGGATTCGATCTCCAGGTCATCCCGACACTGGAGCCAGTGTTCTTACTCGCTGTGCTACCTGGCCGCCCCCAATTATTCTCTTTAAGGGCCTAAATTTATCACTAGGATATTGAGAAATTGTGGTTGTAAATAATGAAAACCCATGACTTTGAAATGTGCAGATAAAGGTGTTTATTATTTCCTTATTTATTCCATACTCTATTCTATACAATACCCTACATGGAAGATTAAAACCCTAAATTGTCAATTCAATTAAACAAATATTGATTCAGAGCCTACAATATATAAAACACATGGTCCTAGGTACTGGAAATATAAATAACAAAACTAAACAATAAAGGAACTTTCATTTTACTAGGAAGAAAGAACATAACAAATGAGAGCTTATTACTGATGAAAATAAAATACCAAAGTGAAGGGGGTATTGCAAAGAGATATAAATAATAAAGTTATGAATACAGATCAAGTGGGTGGAAGACAATAACATTGCTTTCTCCCTCAGTTTTTGTTCTGGCTCAGATTAATTTAAATGTCAAAATTAGTTCAGTTGATTCAGTGTCAGAAGTAGAGAGGTAAATAAAAGACAACCTTAGCCTAGGGCTAGTCTGGCTTACTTATTGTTTCAAGTCCCTGTAAATGAGTATGGTGGTTTAGAGATTCTGGCTACCATTAAGTATCTGTCAGCACTTCTTTATCATAGAGAGGCTTTCTAGTCATTGCAGCAAGGCAAATAAGAGTTGAGATAATCAGCAGGCAATAGTGATATGATAAAATTCACGAGCTGGCAAGCAAGTAACAAGAGTTAACAGTGAACAGCAAAGAAATGTATCTAATAGAGAGCAGAGACACAGGGTAGAGAAAGGAAAGGAGAGTGGGAACGGGGAGAGAATGGGGAAGAGACAACAAGAGAATATCAGAAAATAGCAGAGATGTGACACCCATTGGAAGGCTAAGAGATGTAATTCCGAGAATGCAGGAGCAGAGGGAAATAAGATTCAATGACATCATTAGAAGATGTAAGTGGCCTAAAGGGCATGAGTTGCTGCCATACCATGTCTCTCCAGCCCTTTGTATACTGTATGTTTTTTCTCTATCACGTCATTTTCCCTGGTCATACACACAATTTATGTGTGAACCTTTCTATATGTGTTTGCTGGAATTCTCTGTATGCATGGCTCCATGTCTGATCCCTATGTGTGTCCACTCTTTCCACTTAAGCTTTGTATATTTATGGGAGACTGTGTGTTTGTGCTTCTTGTTTATCAGTCATTTTACTCACATCTAACTCTTCATGACCCATAGCTGCCAGGTATCTGAGGCCAGATTTTAATTCATGATGAAGAGTCTTTTTGATTCAGGGGCCAGAACTCTATTTTTTGGGTCACCCAGATTCCCCAGTATTTGGGGGGGTATTTTACTGTCATAAGGGGATATTTTACTATAACTTTTCTTAATATGTTATTTCAAGGCAACTAAAGAGTAGCATTTTACTTGGAGTTTTAAGAGCTGAGTTCAAATCATGTCTTAGATGCTTGCCTTTGTGACCCTGGGCAAGTCATCATCTGCCCTAGTTTCCTCATTTGTAAAATGGAAATAATAATGACACATATACCTTCCAAAGTTGTCATAAGGATAAAATAAGACTAAATTGTTGTATAGTGTCTTACAATTCTTAAATCCTATATAAATATTAGCTCTTGTATCACTGAATGTTTTTGTTTTGAACTAATTGAGTCCTCTGGGTAACCAAAAAGAATAAACATATTCATATAGATTTGTAAGGTGTTTGTAAGTGGATATGAAACCACAGAGCACCTTAACTTTTGGGCAGTTTTCCTCACAGAGCTAGACATGGAAGGGTGTGGTACTTTTTAAGTAAATATAAGTCGTCTACATTGATGTATTAAAAAAAATTATTTATAATGCTATAAATCCCATGCCCTTGTTTATTCCATACCCTCACATGTAGACTGCAAACTTAAAGAGCTGAAGATTAAGTATCCCTCATGAACGTTGGGTTTTTACCCTTTACATCTCAGTGGAAAGGCAATTTAAAATGCTGTGTTCTGAAGTACTATTTGTTTACCCCTGGGACAGTCGCCGTTTTATCTCGAGCAGTTTTTTAGATTTGAGCAGTGAGGCAGCCAGGTTGTTCTTCTGGGGAAATCCAAAGATCTATAGATCTTCCTAGTGTAAATGAAGACAGTCTTCATTCTATATGTAGGAAATATTTTTTTCTCAAACTTCAGTAACTCTTTCTTATCTCCTTTTGAAGGACACTTTACACCACCTTCTCTTAACAACCTATATGTTAGAGAGCAGTTGTTTTTATCAGATGTCTTTTATTCATGTTTTCCTAAACATTTCACCTCAAATACTATAATAAATACTTTATAATACAATGTTTTATCTGGCAAGTCAGAGTAGGAGGAAAGGTAGATGCTGTCACTTACCTAATTATTGGGAGAATATTCATGAAGAAAATAACACTTTAGGAACTATAGGACTGAAGAAACAGTGAGAGCTTAGCAGGTTGATGTAGAGAAGACATTCTAAATCAAGGGTGTCAAATATATGGCCCAATTTCCAAGTGTAAAAGGAAACAAATTTAAAAGTAATTGGGAAAATTTGACAAAATAAAAATGCAATAAGACAGAGATTTTTTTTTAAACTAAGTCAATGTATTACCATTAGGCATCCTTATATATGCTTTTGTTTATATTTGAGTTTGATACCACAGTGTATCTTAAAGTATCCTAAAGCACCTAGCACAAATCCCAGAAACAACATTCCCTATAATTTGTTTAAATTGTGAGAGGTTGACTTGGTTAAATGGACAGATGCCCGTGAGACATGAGCAACAAATTATGAAGTTTACTGTTGTGGTAATAAAAATGGAATTTACAAGAAACTCAATCTGACATGTATTTAATGATATAAACAATGCCATGCTGCATGATAATTAGGCTTAAGTGGTGAAAAACTTAAATAAATGAATGTAACTATTATTATTTTAATGTAGCTTAACCAATTTAAAGTTATCTTATTTTCACTTCATGAGTTCCTTAATATTATAATCAGCATCAAAAGCATCATTTTTCCCTAAGATTCCTTTTACCATTTTGTCATCATTTACACACAGATAGCCACAGTTTCATAAAAGTCAATCAATCAGTCTGTCAAGGAGCATTTATTAAGGGCTAACTATAAGCCACTGTGCTAAGTACTGGGAATGCACACATAAGCAGAAAGGCAGTCTTGTTCTTAGGGAGTTTATATTCTAATAGGGAAAGATAACAACAACAATAAAAGGAGATGCAAAGGGGGTAGGCTGAGGAAGAAGGTAGAGAAATTCCTGTAGAGATTATTCAGTGGTTCAGTTTGGAGAGAAATGAAGATGTATATGGCTTGTGCCTTCTCATTAAATTAGAGGTTTTTGGAAAAACCTACCAATGAGAAAGTAAGGCCTGGGGAGGGGGAAGAGGGTGCAGAGGGTACTTCAAATCTGAGTAGTTCAACGGTGGAGTGAGCTTCAAGGGTGAAGAGATTTTTATGGAGTGATAAAGTCCTGTGGAAGAGAAACAGAGGTCTTTATATGTCCTTTATTTTTAATTTGTGAATGTATAGAAGAATTTTAAACACACATACATATATACATATGCAAACACACACATAAAAACACATATACATATATTTATGTCTAATGGTAGCCATTTCTGCTTGGGAGAGAAAAAAAGGAAAAAAAAAGTACATGATAGCTTTACTATATATTTGGAAGGAATAGCAAGTTATACACGGTAGATTTGCAATTGCATGTGTAATCATCATTTTTATTGTACTGTGTTTTGGAAATGCTTGTTTTGTTTCGTGAATTGAAAATAAATTAAACAAACAAACAGAAAAAAGTCAGAAGCACATCCTGGGAAGTATATGTACATTGTGGGATGGCTATCTGGGCCTAAACTACTACTTAAAAAGTCATGGTTAGTACATAAGCTCCTCAACGACCATTCATTTTTATTCTCATCCTTTGCCTCAGAGGTACACGTGTAACTGTCCTACGATCACTGTCTCCTGCCCTCTGCCCTTTTCATTGGCGCTCTGAGTGTTGAAGGATTTGAGGTAGCAAAAAGCTACCTGGTACGTAAAGCTGGAGATTGCCTATCTGAGTAGGTGAATGTAGTTGTAATTATGCAGACGGTCAAGAATATATGGTATGGGTAGAAGCAGGAAAACTTGTGAGTTCCCCCCATAACCACTTCAAATACCTATAAAATATGACTCTAAACAAATTTTAGAGATGCAGAACCCACAAAGTCACAGAGAGAAACAAATCTCCAGCTGAAGGTAGCCCGGGCAGACAGAAAGGAAGGATACATTGCAGCATGCTGGGAGCCTAGCCCATCCCCACTTGAGCCCCTGCTTTTAGCCCAAGGGCAGCCCCTACCAGATGACCTCAGGAGAGTGGATCACCAGAAGCTATGGCGGTTTCCAGGAATGTTAACCCACAAATACCAAAGAAAAAGTAAAAGGTCAGTGTAGAACTCTGGTGGAAATACAGGGGAGTAGGAGTGCAGTCTGACCTCTTCCCACCACTCCCCTGCACCTCCCTACCCCCCTGAGATCCGGCAGTCATACAGCAGCCTCCATGTGGCTGCTTCAGAGCTCCTGGCCAGCATATCATAGTAGGGCCAAGAGACCATTCAGAGGGTAATCGCTCTTGCTTTAACCTGCCTGGATCTGGATTGCAGTCTTGTGTGGTAGTCCTGAGGTGTGTGACCATTAAGCCAGCTTGTGGGAGCTGTAGAGATGGCAATCTCCTAATAGCTCTGGCAGTTGCAAAAACTGCAGTGACTTGGGACAAAGTTCTACCCTCTGGAAGCAGAGTTCTACCATGGCAAAGAGCTCAAAAGCCAATACAAGCAACCAGCAGAAGCACAAACAGACAACAGAATTCCTTTTTGGCAACAAAAAGGGTCAAGGGGTGGAGCTGGAGGAAGACATCAAAATCAGAACTTCTGCACCAAAAGATTCCAAGAAAAATATGAATTGGTTACAGGCCATGGAGGAGCTCAAGAAGGATTTTGAAAATCAAGTTAGAGAAGTAGAGGAAAAATTGGGAAGAGAAATGAGAATGATGCAAGAAAATCATGAAAAGAGAGTCAACAACCTGATTGAAGAAAATAACACCTTAAAAATAGACTAACTCAAATGGCAAAAGAGGCCCAAAAAGCCAATGAGGAGAAGAATGCCTTAAAAAGCCAAATTTGCCAGATGGAAAAAGAATTTCAAAAGCTCACTGAAAAGAATAAATACTTCAGAATTAGATTGGAACAAATGAAAGCTAATGACTTTTTATGAGAAATCAAGATACTATTAAACAGATCCAAACAAATGAGAAAAATAGAAGGCAATGTGAAATATCCCATTGGAAAAATCTCTGACCTGGAAAATAGATCCAGGAGAGAAAATGTAAAAATTATTGGACTACCTGAAAGCCATGATCAAAAAAAGAACCTAGAAATCACCCTTCAAGAAATTCTCAAGGAAAATTGCCCTGATATTTTAGAACTAGAGGGCAAAATAGAAATTGAAAGAATTCATTCATCACCTCTTGAAAAAGATCCCCAAAAGAAAACTCCTAGGAATATTATAGCCAGGTTCTGGAGTTCCCAGATCAAGGAGAAAATATTACAAACAGCCAAGAAGAAACAATTTGAATGTTGTGGAAACACAATCAGGATAACACAAGATCTAGCAGCTTCTACATTAAGAGATCAAAGGGCTTGGAAGATGATATTCTAGAGATCAAAGGAGCTAGGATGAAAACTAAGAATCACTTACTCAGCAAAATTGAGTATAATGTTTCAGGGGAGAATATGGTTATTCAATGAACAGAGGACTTTCAAGCATTCTTGATGAATAAAACCAGAGTTGAATAGAAAATCTGACATTCAAATACAAGAAGCAAGAGAAGTATGAGAAGGTAAACAGGGAAAACAAATCATAAGGAACGTATTGAAGTTGAACTATTTACATGCCTACATGGAAAAATGATAATTGTAACTAATGAAACATTTCTCATTATGAGGATAGTTGAAGAGAATGTAAATGTGTGTATGTATATATGTGTGTGTGTGTATATACATATGTCTATATAGGAGGGCATATATGCATATGAATACATATGTGAGTGTATATATGTGTACAGGTATACATAGATAGAAGGCACAGGATCAATTGAATAGGAAGGGATGATATTTCAAAGATGAAATTGAGAGGTGGGAGAGGAATATAATGAGAGGAGATGGGGAGAGACAGAATGGGGCAAATTATCTCATATAGAAGAGGCAAGGAATAACTGTCACAATGGAGGGGAAGAACAGGAAGGCAAAAGGGAATGGGTCAACCTTACTCTCACTGAATTTGGCTTAGGGAGGGAATGATATACACACAAAATTGGGTATCTTACCCTAAAGGAAAGTAGGGGGGAGGGGATGAGAGGGGGGATGATGGAGGGGAAGGCAGGTTGGGGGGGAGGGTAGTTAGAAGTACACACTTTTGGAAAAGGACAGGGTCAAATTAGAGAATAGAACAAGTGGGGGAGAGATAGGATGGAGGAAAATATAGTCAGTCTTTCAGAATATATACACTATGGAAATGTTTTGTGTAACTACTCATACACAACCTATATTGAATTGCTTATCTTCCCAGTAAGGGTGAGTGACAAGGGAGTAAGGGAAAAAATCTGGAATTCAATCTTTTAAAATCAAATATTTAAAAAACAAATTATCATTATTATTTTTTACATGCAACTGGGAAATAAGATAAACAGACACTGGGATACGAAAATCCATCTTGTCCTACCAGAAAATCAGAGAGAATATGGGGGAAGATATAGGAGAGAGCAGATTGGGGGAGGGGGTAAACAGTGGGATCACTGTTTTGGGGTGGTGGGTAGGGGAAAGATGGGGAGAAAATTTGTAACTCAAAATCTTGTGGAAATGAATGATGTAAACTAAAATTAAACATAAAATTTAATTTAAAAAATTAAAATAAAAAAAGAATATATGGTATGGCAACAAAAGGGATGAAAGAAAGTATAAATTGATTTCCAGCTCCTAGGAACTGGGATTTTTGAGGCTGAAGAATGAAACAGGAGGAGTTAGATTAGGATGAAAAAAAAGAAGGAAGGATAGGGGTAAAAAAAAATCAGTCTAAATAAATTGCATGCCAACATAGCATGAGAGAATTTAAGATTAGAAGGGGACATTTAAGTAATTTAATAAAGCCCTTTTTGTTTTTTACAGATTATAAAATGGAAACTCAGGTCTGAGAGACAGTAGGTAGGATAGACAGAATTTGAACCCTAGTCCAAATTGGATGCAGCTTCTCTTTACCACTTTTAAATCCTGTCATGCAACAAATGCTTATAATCTGACTTGTAAATAGATCCTACCAATTATGTTGAAAGTAGGGGAAATAAAGTAGGTAAGTGAAATTCAGATCTTGTTCCTGATAAATAAATAGGAACTCAGTTTTGAAGAAAAAATGATGAGCTCCTTGAAAGGACATGACCATGTCACCTTAAAATTTTTAAAAGGTAAAGAAGAGGTATCTGGGAATAGACTGACAGACACACCATACTTCTGGAGAGCAAATTTCACAGAGTTCAGAAAATGTAAAAGTAGGCCTCTGGCCTAAGGATTACAGAGGATTTCATCACAAAAGGATCAGAATGCTCTCAAAAACAAAATTCTGATGATTCAAACACAAATAATACAGTGAAAAAGATAAAAAAAAAAGAATTTAGTGTTTAAAGAGAATAGCATCGCTGTAGTTATTGTATTATAATTATTGACCAACTTGATTTAAGTACATGTACAAGAGATATGAGCAGGGACAAGTTACTGAAGAGGAATACAAAAGAATGGAATGGTATTATAAAAATAGTATTAGAAACACTAAGTTGAAGGCTGGAATGTCCTAATACAAGTAATAATCACAATGACCTTTACCTCTTTTTAAAAAAACCTATTGTGGGGAAAAAAAGACAAAAAAAATTGTTTAAGACCTTGCTCTTGGTGGATGGAACAATCAGTGGTGGTGGTGGTGATGGTGGTGCTGGTGATGGTGGTGCTGGTGATGGTGGTGGTGGTGTTTCTCCTTTGTTCTCAAGGAGGACCATGAAATTAGGGAGGTGATGCCAGGACATGCAAGTGACTTGGATTTAAGTGAGGAAGGACTGCAAAGTCACCAGCGTCACTTTCTCCTCCAGAGCCATCTGGGTCCAGTGGCAAGATATAGATCAGGATGACTTTTCATGACCCCGGATAGAGTGGGAGACTGCAGCCTTTCTAAGCTAAGGTCTTTCCTAGGTCTCAGTTTGACTGAGGAAATGTCATTTCATTGCACTGTATAGTTTATTACTTTCTCTTTCCCCTAAAATTCACTCCTTTATGAATTCCCCTACTGTTGCTAAGAGTTTCACCATTTATCCAATTACCCAGGTTCACAAACCAGGTGTCACCTTTCATTCCTTAGTCTTCCTGATCCCATATATTTGAAAAGTTGCCAGTTCATATAATTTCTTTTTTTCCACAGAACCTCACAATTTTACCTTTTCCCCTATCTGTATAGCAGCTATCTTGGTTTACGCTCTCATCATCTATTCCTGGATTATTTTAATAGCCTTCAAATAAGTTCCCCTGCCTCAGCTCCCTATTCTAACCCATCCTTCACTCAGATATTAAATGATTTTCTTAAAATGCATGTCTGACTATATCACTACTTGTTTACATGTACACAACACACACACACACACACACACACTCGGTAAAGTATTGTATTTCTCTATTGACTTTAATGTGAACTCCTTGACTGGCATTTAAAACCTTTCATAATTTTGTCCAAACTGTTCTCAAGCCTTATTATATGTTACTCCCCTCTTGATTTCCTTGGTCCAGCCAAACTGGTCTTTTGCTATTTAACACACATATAAATACATTTATACACAAATCCAGATATAAATAAAATATTAATGCAACTATTAGGCAGAGCCACACAAAGTAAAAGAAACAGATTTATATTAATTTTCTGCTGAGTTGAAATCAGAGACAACTCACTTTTGCTTTCTGAATGACAAATCGTGAATAAGTATATAATAGATACATGTTTACTACTGAAAAGTCATGTTCAATGGCTGTAATAACTTATGTTATTGCTTATTTTTCAATGAAAGGTACTCAAATTAAAATTCACCTGCATGGCTAGCTGCAATGATCAAATTAATTGAATAAATCATTGTTAACATTTATTACTTATAGGTATGCACTGTCTCCCAGGACATATACAGGATGAAAATAATTCATCATCTTTAATCATACTTCTCTTACTCAAAGTTATTTTTACTATTCTTTATAAAAGGGTAAAAACTGCTTTGTATCCTTAATCAACACACGGTCAAATAATTTGTAGAGACATAGTAAACTTTGAGTAACTCTAAAGCTAAACTCTGCCTCCTTTATAGGCTGCCTTCCTCAATGTCAATAGAAGGGATCTCAGGTTCTAGATTCATATCTGTTCCTCTAAATCATTCAATTACCTCAGCATTGTTTTACTTGATGTCTTTTAGGTCTGCTAAAACCATTGCCTTTTGACTCACAACCCTCCCCCATCTCATGATGCTTAAAGATGACTATATTCATTCAGATTAATGCCAGCCTCAGCAAGGAGCTCTTCTGATGACTCTCTAGGGAGACTAAAAGTCAGGGAAACTTCATGTGAATAGACAGGTTGGTTAGATGGGAAAACTGAATGTTTCCATTTCTGTGAAACTTGGAATTTCCTTGTTCTCTTGATACCTGAAAACTCTAACTGACTCTAAACCACATCTTTTCACCAATCCTCAAGCTCTTTCGATTCAATGAAATGAAGTTTGCACTTCTGATGTGAACCCCATCACATTCTGTCCTGGTCCCTCTGCTTAGCACTCTGTCTCTGTCAACATATTCCTCGTCTGACCTGAATTTCTGGCTGTGACCTACTTCCTATCCCTGATTCATGAAACCTCCCCTTGAACTTCCATGTTGGAATGGTTAGTCCACTGAAGACTACTACTCCAGCTCTTTTCTTTGATTAGAAAGGAGGAACATTGTGCTTTGGGGCAAATCTAAGGCAGTGTTCTCCAATGGATCACTACATTCCTGACTGAGACAAGCTCCCAGTAGTTGATTATATCCATAGTATATGAAGTACCTTTGTTTATAGCATTGATTTGTTTGTGAAAGTGTGAAGATAAACAGGGATATCTTGGCAAAATTGTGAAGATGGCAAATTTTTTCTTCAATGACCAGAGACTCTATTTTCTGTCCTATTTTTCTCCCAGTAGTATACCATCATAGGAATTCAGAAATGCAGTGCCTTCTTTATTTTTACCACCCCCTATCAAAACAGGAAAGGGTCTGCTATCATCACGTACATTTTGGCTAAAATTCCTTTGTCCTATTGTTAATTGTCTGATCTAGTAGCATTTTTAAGCTTTTATCTTTAATTATGTGATAAAGGGTTACGCATTCTATTAAATATGGGCAGTTTGGTGGTATGTTGTACTCTAACCCAAATCACATGCCACCTGATTTGAAGCTGACCATTAAGCCCCTTTATATTTGGCTTTGTCTCTATCCTAAACCCTGTAATTGCTTGTAACAGCTTGAAGGCTAGTCCTGGGTAAAGTGAATCAAGGGTAAAGTGAATTCACCCAAGTGAATCACCCACTCCCTTATCTTTCCCTGAGTTAGTACTTCCCTAAATCAGGAAGCCTTGAAGCAAGTCTGTATAAAGATCATGGGGCAAGTTTATCCCATGCAAGAGACCACTCTGTTCTGGGATGCTGACCGAGCAAAGTCCCCCACTAGAACACTGACCAAGCAGGGTCCCTCACATGTTTCATCCAGAACATAACCCTGGCCTGTTCTATGACCCCAGCTTGTTCTGAGAATTCCACTCCCCCTCTTCCCTCCACCCTGTTCTAGGAGGGACCCCAGCTGCACCCTTGTACCCTTGTCCCATGTTTCCCAAATTAGCCTTGAGCTATAGATCTAACCAATGGTTATTCTTGGCTTCTGTACATCATTGCTTATGCTCCCCTCCCCAATTGTGGTTTTTGTCTTTATAAACACTGTATGGTCCCTTATTTGGGACTGCCAGATTTGAGTGTATACTCCAGGTAGTAGTCCTCTTGATCAATAAATCCACACCTAAAATTATCTGAAACCCAGGTCTTGGTCTTGCTCTTATTTTCTTCACAACAGTGCAGTAGATAGAGCACAAGGTCTGGACTCAGACTTGAGTTCTAATCCAGCCTCAGACACTTAATAGCTGTGTGACCCTGGGCAAGTCACTTAACTTTGTTTGTCTCAGTTTCCACATCTGTAAAATGAACTGGATGAGGAAATAGTAAACCACTCCAATATCTTTGCCAAGAAAACCTCAAAGGGAATTACAAAGAGTCAAACATAACTAAAACAATTGAGCAAGAACATATAGATAATAGTGGGAACTTCCTACTATCTACTTTGGGGGGGGGGAATGGGAGTATGACAGTTCACTTGATTTAATAATATACTCATTTGATTTAATAATATAATCTAAAACATTTACATGAATAAAGTCAACCTCATGGACCCATAATTTGAAGACATAAACTTCTTTCTTTAAAAAAAAAAAGATTCATGGGCCAGCTAGGTGGCTCAGTGAGTAAAGCACTGGCCCTGGAGTCAGGAGGACCTGAGTTAGGTTCCAGCATGAGACACTTAACACCCACACAAAAATACTAGCCGTGTAACCTTGGGCAAGTTACTTAACCCCTATTGCCCTCCAAAAAGGCAAAAAAAAAAAAAGATTCATTTCTTCTCTTCCTTCCTGTAGACTACCTTCTGTTCATTTCATTTCAGAAATCACTCACAGTACATCACATATACACATTGATCCACTGCCTAAAGATTTAATTTGTTTGGCCTCTGAAATTGGGAGCAGATAAGTGCTTTCTTACCATCTTGTCATTCCAATTAAGTTTCCATTTCGAATTAACTCTTTTTGTTTTCCATTTCCTGGTCTGAGAATCATTTCCTTTCCTGGGGGTGGAAGGATGAGATTGGGGTAGGCTGAAGCAAAATAGGAGTTAAGTAGTTCTACCTTCATTTAAGTGTTCCTTTACCTAGGCTGTGAACCTGGTAATTGGATAAATGGTAAACCCTTTGTACAAATAGGGAAGTTTTACTAAAGAATGAATTTCAGGGGGAAAAAAGTAATAAGATATACAATGCAGATGAGAACACAAACATTGTTGCTAGGATGTGGGACTCTTGGTGTCTCATGGAAAAACAAGAAGGGAGATGGAACCAGGCTCTTACTTGTCAGGATGGAGTCCTCCCTCTGAGGGATACCTGCTATAGTCACAAAGTCATTCAGGATACATTTGGGCATACTTAGAGCTGGAGGAATTTTCCCAATGACATCTGAATAGCAACTGTTATGTATGCCTGAGCCACTTTAATGTACTAATTACAGCCACTATTAATTAACTTTACCTGATAATAGGGAAGAAACCAAGAGTTTGAATAGCAGTTAGAGAGAGAGTAAAGAGGGTAATGGTTGGGATAATCAGTGATGAGTAGGTGTAACTGTGTTGGAGACAAATCCTACAACTGTGGTAACTAGGTGGTATAGTGCCTCCAGTCAAGAAGGCCTGAATTCTAATTTAGCCTCAGACACTTATTAGCTGTGTGACCCTAGACAAGTCACTTAACCTTTTCCCTTCATTTTCCTCATCTGTAAACTGGGGATAATAATAGCACCTGTCTCCTAGGGTTGTTGTGAGATTCAAATGACTTTATAACTGTAAAATATTTGGAACAGCCCTTGTCTATTGGGAGGATGTGGGCTAATACCTATCTTTCTACTCTCTAATTATTAATCACACACACACACACACACACACACTGATTGAGAGGGGTATAACCATTCTGCTTTCAGGCAACAACCTCCACAAAGTTTGGGACACCTACTTTGGAGGCTACTACTCTAGAGATTTTTGTTGTTGCCATTGTTTTTCTTTAAAAAAAATGGCTGTTGTTCCAGTTCACAAACCAGGATGCTGCAAGCTTTAAATAATTGGATTTTCCAAGGCCACAAGCTACAGCCATGGGGTAGCTTTAGTCCTTGGAGAAGCTGGCCCAACATGTCAGAGATAAAGTGAAAGACTAGATAACTAAAATAATCTTCCATTATGGGGGCCAGATTATTCTCCTATAATAGCAAAACTCTAATTTAAATAGCAAAATAGAAGTTGGAGAGATGCACTCTGCCACTCTCTGAGTAATTGCTCTCGCTACTAATGGAAGAGAACTGCATCCCGTTATCCTGACTTGGCATTACAATACGTGGCAGCCCCTAACTAAATCAGAAAGGGACAGTAATAGGATATACAACTATTTGATATATTGACTCTAGCAACACTATTGTACCTGAGGATGCCAATAAATAATACTTTGAAAGGTAAGGGTAGGTATAATTAAACTTAACTGAAAAGATAAAATAACCAGTCCTCATATTGCTATACCTAAACTTCTGAGCTTGCTTCTATAAATATGGAACAGAATCCAGATGTTTATGCAGGTGTCAGAGATTCCTGAAGGATAGATTTTAGTTATTAATAAATCATAAAATAGGAGAGGGTTATAATGTAAAATCTAGGCTATGAAATGTTTGGAACCAAAAGAGGGACTCTCATTCTACAAAGAAAGTAAATAACTCTTGGTAACCATTCAAGGCCAAAGGGATTCATGTCATCCTTTGCCCATTGTGCTACTTTGGAAATGTGTCAGTCTGGTTTTGTAAACTTTTTTTCAGTTTATGGTTGTGTTTTCTGTTTAGTAAAGGCCCTGCCTTCTTCGTTTTCTACCTCTTCACATCAACTCACCTTGCTTAATGTCCACTGGATGTTCAACTAACATTAATTCAAGACAAATATTAATTCAAATTGTTTAGTCTCAGGCACCAACACTCACTCTATGGCAGTCCTGAATTACTGATCATAATGCTGTTTTCTTCACCTACTTTCTTTGATGTAGTTATCAGCAAAAGCATTTGTGGTTTCTAAATCTGAACTGGGAACAAGTTTGTTAACTATTTCCTAACAGTCCCTTACTATGCTGGATAAACCAATGTCTTTGATAAGCCCTTTTAGCCATCTGCATACTGTTCTAAATCCATCCTAATTCCAGTGCTCCCCTACTTCTATGTAAGTGAACTCTGATATCTCACTACCTAAACAAAGCTTTCTCTCCTCTATGAAAGATAATTCTTCTTTCCCTTTCCTCAGCTATAAATGCAGTTTTCTACAATACAAATTCATTCATTTGTTAATGGATCATATTAGAATCTTTTCACCAATTCATTAACCAATGTGCTTATTCAATGTTTATACTATCTCTCATTTTTCTTTTTTTTCTTTTTTTACCTACTGACAATAGCGGTTTTCTCTTGAATTGTAAATAACTTACATGAACAAAGTAGTCTGCAACTGATTTTTACCAACAAGGAAAAACTGGTGTCTGGAGGCACTCTCAGGATGGCAATCTCAGGAGGAAGGGTACCTTCTGTCTTGATCTGATATGTACTTGAAATTTTAGGGGAACAGATTACTGAGTCCATAGAAAGGAGAGAGAAAATCTCACAGCCTAAAATTCCAAGAGCGGAGTCAGTCCAGAAAACTTAGGAAGCATTCAAGAATGCTTCCAAAGGTGCAATAAGAGATAATTCTAATAAAAAGGATTATTGTCTTTTTTTTCTTTTAAAGCGGTCAACAAGGATGTACAATGAACATTTCAAATCAAGAATGGAAGTGAAGCATCACTGACAAAGTGCCGACTTTAGAGCCAAGAAAATCTAGGTTAAAACCTTCCCTTATTATTAGTTCTGAGCCCACACTCAAGTCATCCAATCTCTATGAGATTCAGTTTCTGCATCTATAAAATGAGAGGAGTTGGACTCAAGCACCTTTATGTTTCCTTCTAGATCTAAATATGTCATCGTATAATCCTTTGCACAGGAGACAGAAACATAGGCAGCTACTGGGGTATAAATACAGAATAACTGCATGATCCTTTGAGAGTCCTGTCAATAGGGTGAAAGCTCAGAATGAGTTGAATTTATAACGTAAGGGTAGGTATAATTAAACAACTGGAAAGATAAAGTAATCAGTCCTTATATTGCTACACATACGAAAAGCTTTTTAAAAATTTTATTTAAAGGCAGATTAAACAAAAGGAGGGCTAGAACAAGGATCTCAGGTTAGATGAGAGAACGATATTTTATTTCTATGTTTACCTGCTATGTGTAATGACTATTACACTGGAAAGAACATCATAAAAATAGCTAATACAATAGCTGTTCTGGACAAGTTCAAGTCACTGGCCCAAAAGAACTATATCCTAGGGGATTGAAAAATACAGGCCAATGTGATTGCAAAGATACTATCAGCGATACAATACTTGAAAGATCATAAAGAACTGAATCTACCACCGATCAGGTAAGTGTATTTATTTTGTGATTAATAATCTCATTCATTAAGCTAGGATACAGAAAATTATTACTTCCAAATCTAGGACTAAGATGATCCAGAAAGCCACAAAAAGTATAATGTGAGTTAAAGACAGGGGACTTAACCTAAGATGAGGTAACATAGAGATCCTGTCCCATATCTTAAAATATTTTGGCATATTTCTACAG
Organism: Petaurus breviceps papuanus; assembly: GCF_028583685.1. Taxonomy (NCBI): domain Eukaryota; kingdom Metazoa; phylum Chordata; class Mammalia; order Diprotodontia; family Petauridae; genus Petaurus; species Petaurus breviceps. The sequence goes on along the minus strand of NW_027187341.1, from coordinate 3,577,188 downwards.
GTTTTTTTTCTTATTTTTTCCTGAGCCCACAATTATATTTCTTTCCACTGAGTAAAGGAGTTGGGGAGAAGAAGTCTATGGTGTGACTGGCATTTTATAGTAGAAAGTAAATATACTATATGATGTCTCTAGACTGGAAGAAGTGCTTTGCACATTTTCATGGTTCTGAAAAAGATATGTCTTCACTTACCCACGGATCATCTTAAGTATGGTACCAAGCATACTAGGAATATTGACTTTCAGATGGACCTTTCTTTGAGAGACTAAAGCCTAAACTTCCAAAACTCTTTCTTCAATAGAAAATTAACTAGGCCCAGCATAACAGAAGACAAGTCCCTTATCCTGATTTTCACTGTATGTTCTAATACATTATAACCTCTGGCAACTCACTGAGTCCTCTACAAATTTGGGGATAAAAATTCCTACTTGATCATAAATTTTTTCTGAAAGTCTTAAATGGAAGTTCTTTATAATTGTAAGGAAAACTGTACTCTGTATTGACTCCAGGTATTCTAAAAAAGAGAGAGAGCAAAAGTGAAGGGGAAAGAGAGAAACCAACCCTCTTTATGGGAAAAAAAAGTATTTTATTCTCCTTGAGACCAGAAGTATGATAAAGTTTCTTAACTTTTTTAAAGGAGAAAAAAATAATAGGTACTGTAAGATAAGTGCCTTTTGAAAACAAAATATCTAGAAAAATAAAATGCATTTTATTACAGATCGTAAAGGCTATCAACTCTTATTAGGCTATCTGCTTTATTTCCTTGGCAGTATAGACTTTCTCACTAGTAGTTGCTGTCTAGGTCTCCCTTGTGGGTTACTTGACTCTTCCATTACCCTTGTTTATCAATTTTTTACTTCTTTTCCCCTATCTGAGGCCAACTTCCCATATAAAGTCCTTTTAGTAGGACTGGAAACAAACAAAACTGCTTGTCTACAACTTCCATTCACTGCCCACACTTTACCTATAATGTGGCTTTCTGATTTCTTTCCAGAATAATTACCGATCTAGATTCATCAACTCACTGTTCTCTTACTAAATTTCTTTTGGCTCTGCATTAAAAAAAATCAACACTCTTTATATTGGAATTCAAAAATGTCTATAATCTGGCCTCAACCGACCTTTCTAATTTTATCTCCCACTCTTCCCTTTTACAGATCCTATTCTCTAACCAGATTAATTTATTCACTGCCCCAGAATATATGTCTACTTCTTTTTTTCATATCTTTCCTCATATTATTATTACAAATAATTAAGAATATCAGTACACAATTATGTAGTGTCTTGAGTTTAATGAAAAATTCATCACAACTTCCCTGTGAGGTAGGTTTGGATTAATATCTTCAATTTACAAATGCTGGTCCTGTCATAAGAAATGTTATACACTTTCCTTTCTACTTGTTTATAATATACCTACACTTCAAAAGGAAATTTAAGGTCCACCTTCTCCAAGAAATATCACTTGACCATGTTAGGTCATAATGATACCCCTTTCCTCTAAATAAATAGTACTTCTTATCTTGGCATATTAATTATTGTATAGAGGATGCAATACTGGCCTTGAAGTTAGAAAGAAATGGGTACACATGTATACCATATTGATAGAAGGAATTTCTTACATCAGTTTTTAGATATTTACATTGTGATATTTCATATATTCAAGAATTTCATTTTTGTTTCAAAAAATTTGAGGATATATATTATATATCTAGATAACTTTTTCTGGGCAAGGACCACAGTAATCCTTTGTTTTGTGTCCTTCCACCCTCTACCTAAGTTTTCCATGTGTAACACAGTGTTTTAGGATAGGGTAGGCATTCAATATATATTTGTTGAATAAATTCATGGACTCAATTATAAAATTTTATTGGTTTCATTGAGCCAATAAAAAAAGATGGGCAAAGTTGGTATGTTATTTTATCTACGTATTATATAATGCAAAAATGGTCTTATCCTAGGTATTTTATTGTCAAATTTAAAGTCTTTAAGTTAAGGGACTCTATTTATTCCATAGTTCTGAATTTTCACTGAACATTCCTTTGATGGGAACAATATTTTATTTTCATTTCTTCCATTCATAAGAAGAAAGTCTTTAACATTCTATAATATCCTTAATGACAAATCTTTATTCTAAATATAATAAACAGGTTACTGAAGAGAATAGCATTAAGCACACATATATGTACATATATACACACACAAACATAAAATTACATGGTGATTAGGGTAAATATGTTCCATATAACAATTTGGAATCTGTTAGTGAAATTAAAAAGTATTTAAGCCAGTCACATTTGTCACTGTTTATTATCTTCTCCTCTAGGATACTTTCTTCCATCTGGTCATTGCTTAGATTTTTGTAACACTACTTTCTTCAGGTTCTTATGCCCTCTTCAGTCTCCTTCACAAGACCATCTTTCACATCATGCCCTTTAACTGTGGGTATACCTCAAACCTTTGTCCTGGGACCTCTTTTCTTCTCTCAACTCACTCTGTAACCTTGTTTGTTCCCATAAGCTTAATTATCATCTCTATGAAGAAAACTCTTAAATTTATTTATCTTGTTTAGTCCTCCTGAGCTCTAGTCCTACATCACCAACCACTTATTTGGTATTTCAAATTTAACCTCAAAATGTCCAAAAGAGAATTCATTATCTTTCTTAAAAACTTTCACTTCTAATGAAATCTTTTATTTCTTTTGAGGGAACTACCATTGCTCCAATGTCTCAGGTTCAATACTCCAGTATTATACTGAAATCTTCACTCCATAAATCAAATCAGTTGCCAGATCTTTCTATTCTGACCTCCATATCACTCCATCTTCCTACTCACACAGCAACGATCCCAGTTCAATCTCTCACTTGGACTACTGCAAAGACCTCCCCCAACTGGTCCCACTGACTCAATTTTCACTGTATTCCAAATTCATGCTTCATATAAATGTTTATTATTTTTTTAAAACGTGTCAAATACTGATCTGACCACGAGAATCCTTTATTCAATGAATTCTTTCTTGCTTGTGGGACAAAATGAGAACCCCTTAGTTTGGCTTTCAAGGCCCTTCACAATGTGTCTTCAACCTAAGTTTATAGATTCCTTGTCCTCTATGATCTAGATAAACTAAGTACTTCAACACTTGCTACAGAATCGTTGTTGTTTAGACATTTTCAGTCATATCTGACTCTGTGCCTGCTTTTAAAGTTATTTTGGCAAAGATACCAGAGTGGTTTGCCATTTCCTTCTCCAGCTCATTTTAAAGATGTGGAAACTAAGGCAAACAGGGTTAAATGATTTGCCCAGAGTCACTTAGCTAATAAATGTCAGAGACCAGGTTTGAACTTAGGAATATGAGTTTTCCTTTCTTCACACCTGGCATTCTAGCCACTGCACCACCTACTTGCCCTATAGAATGATTGGGGTGTGCTTTATGGATGGTAGAATCAGATATACTTGGAGTGTCTTCTGACTTATGGTAGTACTAGTACTAGTTTCTTCAATTTCCTTGCCTGTGATTTTTGTGTAGTTACCTGTAGTTTCTAACTTTTTTTTTTTTACTGAAAGTGTTTTCTAAGATAGTTATGGCAAACTCCAATAGAAAAGGTGTCACTGAACCATACAAAAGGCCTACCTGCAGTCCTCATATTGACTAAGGAAAAAAATGTCTAAACATTTCTTAAAAAAATAAAATATCAACACATTAAAATTATATAGGAACTACATTTTAACCTGCTTTAGGCTCCATGCAATATTTGATAAATCTGAAAAGTATTCCTTCCCATCATACCAGAGAGTGGTAGCAGGAGGAGTGAAAGAATCTAAGGGCAGGGGGAGGGGAAAGGCATTACAGAATCAAAAGCAGTTCTCTAAATTTGAGAGAAGATGTCATGCATGCTCAGTCACAAAAAGGTTCCATTTTCATTACTACAACACTATCCAGAGCAGAACAAGTTTCTTTCCTACTCTCATTTTCTCTTCTTTTTCTCCATTAACTTCTACAGAACCTCTTATAACCCTGTACTTTCACCACATCTGGAGGAACGGGTTTGTTTGCTCTTCTCTCTCTTCTTGAGGAGAAAAATGTTGGAATTTTATGCATCTAGATTTCAGGTAGTTTTGCTGGAACTTAGACCTCATTCTTCTCTTGATCCGGAATATAGCTTCTCTCTCCAATTTCTTTCCCACCCCATCTGAGCCTAGTAAAGATTGATTTTTTCACAATATTTCACCTTTGCTTGAATATATGTGTAGCTAGAAATTTAGGCTAAAGTACATGCAAGGACATTTCAAAATTATAGATTCTTATAGGAATTACAATTAGAATTAACATAAGAAAATATCTAGCTCAAAATGTTCAGATGAAACCCCAAGAAGTGAAATACCTTGCCCAAAATAACAGTACTGGCTAATAGCAGATTTGGGATTCAAGATTGGACTTCTTCTAAAATACAATCCCATTGTACTTTTTGAATTTAAGGGATCATAGGATCTAGAGCTGGAAGGGACCTCTGAGGTCATCTAGTTAAATTCCTTCATTTTGCAACAGAAAAAATAAAGGGCAAGGAGGCTAAATCACTTGTCTGATGAAAAGTGTTATAGGAAACTTTTGAACCTAGTTCCTTTGATTCCAAACTCTATCCTCTTTTGCTTTAAGGTCAAAATAAAGACTTAAATTACATGCTTAATAGTACTGGGAAAAGAGCCCTGAAGTGGGTATAAGAGGATCCAACTTCTGCCACAGCTCTACTATATGAGAAATCTGCTTGCTTAGCTCTTCTCTATAGCATCATAATGATTAGTGATCACTGCAACAAAGATAACTTTTTGTTTTTGTTGCTCATTCATTTCACTCGTTTCTGATTCTTCATGATCCCATTTTTGTTTGTTTGTTTTGTTTTTGGCAAAGATGGTAGAGTGGTTTTCAATTTCCTTCTCTAGTTCATTTCACAAATGAGGAAACTGAGGAAACAGGGTTAAGTGACTTGCCCAGGGTCACACAGCCAATACGTATCGGAGGCCAGATTTGAACTCAGGCAATCCTGACTCCAGGCCTGGTGTTCCTATCCACTGTGCCACCTAGCTGGCCCTAAAGATGACTTAGAATGGGGCTAATAAAGGTAGTACGGTACATAGTAGAGGGAGAGGAGAGGACATGAGTTTGAGTACCAATTCTGCCACCTATTAGTTAATCATTTCTCCTATCTTAGTCCTCATTTCCCTCATCTATAAAATTAAGATACTCAACTAGGTGAACTTTCCAGTTCTACAACTATAATACTTTCCCAATAATAATTTCCCCTCCCATGTTCATTCAGCTCCAGTCCGAATTATAAGTCTCTTAAAAGGACACAGCAATGCATTTAGGATGTAGCTTTCTATTATTTTAGTTTTGGAGCTTTACGATTCAGCATTGACTTATTCCTTATACGGAGTCAATAATGATTCAATGACCATTAAATCTGTCTTGGAATTTGCTGTTGGTAGGTAGTTGTGCCTAAAGCCCTGGGAGGATGCTAAAGATTAGACTCTATCAAGGACTCCAGCCAAGAGAAGGATAATTGTACATTACTGGAAGTCTCAGAAAGAATTTGAGTGCTCACCAGTCAAGCACTTCTGCTCTCTCTTGCTTTCTCTCTCTCACTCCTCCCCAGTTCTCACCCCCCACCTCCACCCCAAAACAGTTCTCCTGAGTTCATCCAATGGTCCTCCCTCTTGATTTAGTTTAAATTCTTTCTCCCCCTGGCATTCATCCAAACCCTCTTCTTCTCCCTTTTTCTTTTCCTGGCTGGCAGAGCAGTAATAGCTGGCAGGAACATTCTTCCTCTCAGCCCTTCTCTGGCAGCCACATCTTACAACTTGGCTGGACCTTGGACAAGTATTGATAGGTAATGCAGACTAGAAATGGTTTACATTTTGAAGGTTGCCTCTATGAATTATACTGTCAATTTAGATATGATGTTTTTGACATATTACATGTTTGTATTGAGCTAGAAATTTATTGGAAGTATTTGGGCTTACTTCTCACTAAATGTCTCTTGTTCTTTCTTGAGAAGAATTACCTCAGTGCCTTCAGTAGAATTTAGCCAACTCTACTGTCCTCTTGCTCACTATTTAAACACAAGTTATTGGCTGGGGAAGGGGATCTGTTTTACTTCCAAATCCTTTTCTAAAACATTGACTTCACCTGATACTACATGACAATTCATGGCAAAATTATGTAAGCTCTCTGGGTTTCACATTCTGGAGCTAAATAGATATGTAGATATAAATAGGTGTGGATAGATAAATATATATATATATATACTCATATACAGACATTTTATATAAATATAGATGCAAAACATTAAATAAAATATCTTTAAATATAAAATTTATATCACTGTTTCTTTCAGTTTTAGATGTATATGATTATATATAAATGTAGCTTAATTGATATTTGAAAAAACCTTTAATTTTTAAAAATTTTTCCCAATTTATTTTTAGTTTTCAACATTCATTTTCACAAGATTTTGAGTTTACAAAATTTTATCCCTGTCTTTCCCCTACTCCCACCCTGAAAATAGCAAGCCTACAGAATACCCCTTCCCCCAATCTGTTCTCTCTTACATCCTCCACCATCCCTCCCCACCCCCAACCTTCTGGTGGGGCAAGATGGATTTCTATACCCCAGTGCCTGTATATATTATTTCCCAGTTGCCTGTAAAAAACAATTTGTTTTTAAACATTTGTTTTTAAAACTTTGAAATTGTAGATTTTTTTCCCTTCTCCCCTCCTCACTCACCACCACTGGGAAGATAAGCAATTCAATATAGGTTGTACACGTGTAGTTACACAAGATATTTCCATAGTAGTTATGTTGTGAAAGACTAACTATATTTCCCTCCATCCTATCCCACCCCCCCAATTATTCTATTTTCTCCTTTGTCTCTAACCCTTTTCAAAAGTGTTTGCTTCTAACTACCCTCTCCCCCAATCTGCCCTCCCTTCTATCATCCCTCCTCTTATCCCCTTCCCCCCTGCTTTCCTCAATTCCACAACTGAGTGTGTGTGTTATTCTCTCCTTAATCCAAATTCAATGGGAGTAAGGTTGTCCCATTCCCTTTCATCTTCCTGCTCTTCCCCTCCATTGTACCAGCTTTCTCTTGCTTCTTTTATATGAGATGATTTACCCTGATCTATTTCTCCCTTTCTCCTTCTTCCAAATTCCTCTCCAGCCTTTAATTTTATTTTTTAGATATCATCCCTTCATATTCAACTCATCCTGTGCCCTCTGTCTACATATACATGTACATACATATGCCCACACTCACATAAATATTTAAAACACATACACCTCCTATAGATACATATATATGTATATATATATACGTTCCCTTCAACTCTCCTCATACTAAGAAAAGTCTTATGAGCTACAATTATCATTTTTTCCATGTAAGAATGTAAATAGTTCAACTTTAATAAGTTCCTTATGATTTCTTTTTCCTGTTTACCTTCTCATGCTTCTCTTGCTTCTTGTATTTGAAAGTCAAATTTTTTGTTCAGCTCTGGTTTTTTTCATCAAAAATGGTTGAAAATCCTCTATTTCATTGAATGACCATATTTTCCCCTGAAACATTATACTCAGTTTTGCTGGGTAGGTGATTCTTGGTTTTAGTCCTAGCTCCTTTGACCTCCAGAATATCATATTCTAAGCCTTTCAGTCCCTTAATGTAGAAGCTGCTAGGTCTTGTGTCATCCTGATTGTGTTTCCACAATACTCAACTTGTTTCTTCCTAACTGTTTGCAGTATTTTCTCCTTGACCTGGGAACTCTGGAATTTGGCTATAATATTCCTACAAGTTTTCTTTTTGAGATCTTTTTCAAGAGGCTATAAGTGAATTCTTTCAAATTCTATTTTGTCCTCTGGTTCTAGAATATCAGGGCAATTTTGCTTGATAATTTCTTGCAAGATGGTGCCTAGGCTCTTTTTTTATCATGGCTTTCAGGTAGTCCAATTTTTAAATTCTCTCTCCTAGATCTATTTTCTAAGTAAGTGGTTTTTCCAATGAGATATTTCACGTTGCCTTCTGTTTTTTCATTTGTTTGGATTTGTTTTATAGTATCTTGATTTCTCATAAACTCATTAGCTACCAGTTGCTCCAATCTTATTTTGAAGTAGTTATTCTCTTCAGTGAGTTTTTGAAATTCATTTTCTATATGTCAAATTCAGCTTTTTAAGGCATTCTTCTCCTTACTGGGGCTTTTTGAGCCTCTTTTTCCATTTGAGTTAGTCCATTTTTTAAGGTGTTATTTTCTTCAGTGTATTTTTTGGTCTCCTTAAGCAGGCTGTCGACTCACTTTTCATGATTTTCTTGCATCATTCTCATTTCTCTTCCCAATTTTTCCTCCACTTCTCTTACTTGATTTTCAAAATCCTTCTTGAGCTCCTCCATGGCCTATAATCAGTTCATATTTTTCTTGGAAGTTTTTGTTGCAGGAGTTCTGACTTCATTATCTTCCTTCTGCTCCATGCTTTGATCCTTTTTTTCCCAAAAAACAAATCTATGGTCTGATTACATTTCCTCTGCTTGCTCATATTGCTAGCCAATTACTTGACTTTTGAGCTCTTTGCCACAGTGGAACTCTGCTTCCAGATTGTAGAAAGCTTTGTTCCAAATTGCTAGGATTTGGGCAGCTGCCAGAGCTATTAGGAGGGCACCCTCCTTGCAGCCTCCACAAGCTCTGGCACACTGGTCACACACCCCAGGACCACCACCCAAAACCACGATCCAGATGCAAGCAGGTTAAAGCAAGAGCAATCACCCTCTGAATGGTCGCTAGGTCCCCCTACAATCTGCAGGCCAGGAGCTCTGGATGCAGCTATGCTGCTGCTGTAACCACCGTGCCTCTGCCACCTCTTGCTGGGATAGGGGCTGGACCACACTCTTCTGTCCCCCTGTTCCAAGAGAGTTCCCCACTGACCTTTTACTTTATCTTTGGTGTTTATGGATTGAGAAGTCTGGAAACCACCACAGCTGCTGGTGATTCACTCTCCTAAAGTCTGCTCTGTCCCAGGGGGTTGGGGGCACCCTGGAGCCAGAACTGCAGCTCATGGGGGACTCAGCTCCCAGCTCAGTGCTATTGACCCTTCCTGTTGGCCTGCCGGGCTGCCTTCAGGAGATTTGTTTCTCTCTGTTACTTGTGGGTTCTGTAGCTCTAAAATTTGTTTATAACCATTTTTTTACATGTATTGGAAGTGATTGGAATGGAAGCTTATGTCAACTTTGTGCTTCTACTTCTCCATCTTGGCTCTGCCCACTTTGATGGGAACTTTTAACATGATGAGGTAGTGCCATAATTTTATATGCTCTTGATTATGATTTTAGCTATGAGACTTCATGGTCTAGTGGAATATGTTCAGTATAGAAAGTAAAAGACTCAACCATTAACTAGCTGGATAAAATTAGTCCAGTCATTCAACCACTTCTGAGTCTCTTTTCTTATCTGTGTATAGAGCACTGGACCTAGAATTAGGAAGATTTGAGTTCAAATCTTGCCTCAAACACTTACTCGTTATGTGACCCCAGGTAAGTTACAACCTGTTCTGCCTCAGTTGTTTCCTCATCTGTAAAATGAAAATAATAATAGCACCTACTTTCCAGAGGTGTTATGAAGATCAAATGAGACAGTATTTATAAAGTGTTTTGCAAGCCTTAAAGTGCTATATATACATATATATATATGCTAGTTATTACTCTTCTCATTTATAATACAAGTTGTATTAAACCAGACACTTAGGTCCATTTAGATTATAAAATTCTGCTAGTTTCATGCATGTGAACATTGTTTAGTTTCCTAAAATTACTAAATATGAGGATAGAGTAGATATCATCCAAACCACCTCATTTGATCTCTGATACCCTAAATCAGTGAAAACATGCTTCAATCCATCAAAATACCTTAGACTAAGTGTGAAATAAAACCTTTTAACTAGAATTGTGTAAGGAAAGACAGGAAAATTGACCAAATACCAGGGACCGAAGAGGCATAGTAGAAAGAATATGCTTCTTCAAGTCAGGAAGACAGACATTGAATTCTGCCTCCTACACTTCATAGATGGATTACCCTTAGAAAGTCACTTAAAGTTTCCTTTTCTATAATAGGAAGAAAATAACCTACCTTCCAGGGTTGTTGTGAAAATTAAATGAGGTAACATATTTAAAGTACTTCACAAAGCCTTGAAGTACTACATAAGTAACATCTACTATTATTATTGTCATTATCATCTATAATGGCAATGGGAATTTGAAGATCTTCCTTTCTCCTTAATAAGCCTAAGGAAATTTTAAAACCTCCCCTGATGTGAAGATGTCCCCTATACCCTAATAGGCTGAATGTAATAACATGGAACCTGTGGTGGGAGTAGTTTGCTGAATGGTGGAGCAGATGAGAGAGCAGGTGAGAGAGGTTACACCCAGGGAGACAATTAGGCTTGTGATTGTTGGTTTCTGATAAGGCTAAAGGATGGTGTGACTTCATGCTATGCTATTGTGTATTACTTCTTTGTTACTATGATGGATTTGCCTATCTAGTGTTGGGATTTGGTTTTCTTGGGTCTAAATAAACATTTTGCTTCTCTCTTATATATGGAGAATCTGTTATATTTTGTGATTGAGAACTTGAGAACTATGCCAGTATATTTACAATTGCCATCGGTGCTGTGAAAATTGCATTGGCGCTATGTCATCATCTGCAAATTATCAATCAAGCTGGTATGGAGGAGGGATTGAAGAAATTGTAGTGAATATGGAATCCTAGCAGATACCCCTGACAAGAATTACTTGGACAGGAAAAGAATGAAGAGGAGGAAGAGACCTTGACTTTAGCCTTTGCCAAGTCTCCCCTCCAGGCCAAAGGAGAATTTACCAGTTTCTAATGGTTTGGGGAATGTTGGACTTTCATATTCTCAATAATACTCTTCCATCATATGCTGATGATAAAAGTAGCCCCCATCCTGACATCAGTGTCCTAAATCTGGCTTCCCCAGGTCAGCTGGTGGTAAGAATAGACTGGACTTTTGACTCTACAAGGAAACCAGCAATGCTCAATAAGAACTTCTTGACCACCCTAAAAAAAGGGAGAAAGGATACTGCAGTTACCAAGAACTGAGAATTACCACTTGCGCTCTTTAAGCTTGAGTCCACCTTTCCCCTAGAGTCAGTATGTACTTGGGGGAGTGTCTGTCTTATACTGTTTTCCCCCTTGGGTGTAAGAATGAAGTGATGTGTTGTACTCAGTATTCCTTGTTTACTGCTTTAGTAAATAACCCTTTTAAAAAGCTTCTTAAGGCTGGCTCATGAATTAATTCTTGGGTGGGAGCAGAGAGGTGGAGCATACAAGTAAATATTTGAGACAATGAAATTAGGTAATCATCCCTAATACACTTCAGGGATACCCCTAGAATCCTGAAGGAGGAGATGTAGCAAGTCTATCTCTAGGAATGATAAAGCCCCAGACCTTAGATGAGCTATATAAGAATTTATTATATGTCCTTAAGAAATTAGGTGTCTTGTTTGGTGATCTTCACTATCTCTTTCATTCTTTACTTTCTTATACACATCCTTTCCAGTCCAGCTTTAATCTCTATTCTTTCCTTTTTTTAAGTCTATGCAATTTTTTTCTGTTGTCACTTCTATCCACTGTATTTAGAATTGGTTCCCTATTATTATTTGCTGCTTCCAATAATGAAAAGTTCCTTGACAATTCTATTTTCCTCTTCATGTAACCATGAGGACCTAAAATCCTTTTTGAATCTAAATAAAATTGACCGTCAGATTCTGCTATTCAGTACATTGTGACTTATTGCAAGTGCCCTACAAGTCATGGGGGATATATTTCTAGATTTCTGAGACAAACCAGCATCACATACTGCATCCTTCAGTCACATCTATTTCTGTCATTTAAGAATAGATACAGAATATGTCTCCATGATTAAATTTGACTAAAAACTCTCATTTTCAGATGGAAACATGTATGGTGATCTATGAATCATTGCTATTCGTGATAATAATAATGCCACCACCCAATGATAAAATAGCAGTAATGGTCTCAATTTATTCTTTACGACTTACAATGACTCATTCAGTTCTCAGAATAACTAATAAATACTTGTAAAATACTTGGTAATTTATTCTGCTAATAGAAAGTGAAATATAAATGGAAAATAATCATGTAACACCAAGTTTTTCACCAGTTACTGAATGAAAGACTTTAAAATAACTGGCCTTGATCCTAATTCAAGACACTAGCATTAAAGTTTTAAATTTGCAAAAGATAAATTTTTTAAATAGTTTCACACATTAAGGAATGGAATTTTCACACTTAGAAATTCTAAACTTAATTCTTCCTGCAAACACTAATACAAGAATGGAATACTGAAAAATAATTCCTTAATTTCAGACTTTTCTTTCTTTTTGTTTAGCTTTTATAATTCTTGGCTCTAAAGATAATTGTATGGAACTCTATCCATATGGGTGGAAGTTGATTACTCAATGCTCCTCACCTGCATGGGATGGGGGCAAGCCTGTATAGGTGAGAGCTGGATAGAAGAGACATTCATGCTCTGCTGGCTACCAGTCCCAAGAGAGAAAATACATGATTCCAAACTGTATTCAGGTCTTTAAAAGGAGAGAAACTGGGATTAGTTAGCTTACATCAGGAGCTGGAAGTTTCTATTGTGACTTTAACCCCAGTCTGCTACACTAGAAACTTCAGAAAAATTTTCTCTCTTGGGTGAGATTTGACTCTCTGTCTCTCTGTCTGTCCCTCTCTGTCTCTCTCTCTGTCTCTCTCTCAGTTGAACTGAGATAACTCACTCCCAATGGAGCTCATTCACTCTGTATTATTTGGCATATATGGTCCTATGTGTACTTTCTCTGATTTCTGTTTTTGCTATCAACTTGGATAAATGAGTTTCTTTACTATTTATTATGTGTGGTTTTTGTGGAACTGATCTAAAGATGACAGATATATAGCTTGAAGGCACTGTTTCCCCACTAAGGAATAATGATTAGAAGTTCAGTTTGAAATTGAAAATTACATCCCCTAGACTAGCAATATTTAAGGGAGAAGAGCGATATAATTCTAGGCCAGTACTTCTCTCAAGAGAGGGAAGAATCATGGGCTTCTGGCTCCATCCTCCTGCTTCCCTTCCTGTCAGGAATCAAAGGCACTGTTGGAGAAAGGTGGGGGAAGGGGATTCTAGAGATGTCTAAACTTGCCTCCCTGTGAGTTACTTCTAGAAAGGTCCATGGGCACATATATTGCTTACATTGGCAAAAACAATACAGAATCCTACAGTATGCCTATTCTTACTTTTTTTTTGTTTCTCTAACACTTTTTCCCCCAATAATCTGTCTTCAAGAGAACATTCTGAAAGTGAAAAAGTCAGCAATTACTGAAATAATCCAAACATTCAGTTTTAGCTTAATCCAAAGGCAGAAACTCCAGCCAAGTCAGTTTCATTGATTTTCCTTATTCTGACCTTGACTCCTAAGTTTTCAACTAGATTGTACTAAAGCCTTTTCTTCAAAGATGGGTACTTCTTCCAGAATTTTTTCCTAGTGCTTCCTAGTGCTAGATTTACCAAAAAAAAAGTATCTTTTTTTCTCTCTTAGGGAAGCATCAGTGTCCCTGGATTGATAGATAAGACTCTTTCCTGGCCATATCTACCTCAGAAAATGATTAGTCAGTTTCTGATATAGCCTCATGTGGATTGTAACAGTTATTCAAGAAAGAAGAATATAAGACAGAAAATGGGTATATAGTTGCATAATGCTTCAGGTAGAAATTGCAAATGTTGAGAGAATTATGGCTTTCAGGTCAGTGAACTGAATAAGAAATCGAATCATTCATGAATGTCAGAAAGAGGTTATTATGACAAAAGATATTTCAGACTGTTTAGGCCAAATAGCCTTCTGTAGAGGTTTGAATCAAGTCAGTGATGACTTAGAAATGGAAGACCCCAAAACAAGGTGGCTCCTTATGTTTTATTTAAATTACGGAAATAGATGTATACTACAACCAAAGCAGGATTTCAGCAGCATGGTAAAGTATAGAACTCCAAAAATATTATGAGAAGAAATCAGAACCAGAAAGTCATTTCTACAGGACTATTTTTAAACCTTAGGAAATCGTCAAAGGACAAACCCACCATGTTATCTCTTTTTAAGTCCTTGACTCTATCAAAAAAGAAACTTTAAGCCCTCCTAATAAATAAGGAATATTTCCTTAAGTGAAGAAGGAAGAGTTAACAATACCTTCATTTAGGTAAAATTGGTAGTGCTAGACTGATTTTCTGGAAAAAAAATACTTTAAAGTATCTCATTACAACTTCTCCAGTATGGAGTGGAGGTGACATGCTGGGATCTCCAGGGTTATACCAACAGAGTGAATATTTGGGGTATATGACAAAACGGAAAATCTTTGAGTATGGTCTTCGTGAGAGACTACAGATCTGTCATCCAAACACAAACCTATCTAAGATATCCTTTTAACCACAGATTTGGACAAGTGAATATTTTTTTGGGTCGCAGAAAATAAAACATGAAAAAATAGAGATTCTCATTATTATTATTGGAATGGATGGTTAGCCTGTCCTTAAGATCATAGAATTTTGGAAGTACTGGAAAACATTCTCCACAGATAGGACTGTTTTAGTTTCCTCAGATGTAAATTAGTCATAGCTTTCTGTCATGGGAACTGCAAAGAAATGGAAATATGGGAAGCTTATACTTTTCCTCTGAAACTAAAATAAGTTCTATTGTTTGGTTTCCCCCTGAAAGATCAAGGCTTTTCTCAGAGTAGCTTCTAGCCTGACTTCAGAAGTAAGCCTAAAGTGGAGCAATGAGAGGGAGTTATAGGATTTTATATTTGTGCAATGAATTATCATTCAAAGAAAAGCTTTAAATCAGGGCTTCTTAACCTAAGGTCATTACACTTTTTGGAGAAAAAGATATACTTTGGTAGCTGTGTTTCAATATGACTGGTTTATTTTGCAATCCTGTATATTTTATTTTGTGCATTTAAAAACATGATTCTGAGAAGGGGTCCAAAAGTTTTGTCAGATTTCCAAAGGAGTCCCTGACACATAAGAGGTAAGAAGCCCTGTTCTAAGTGCCTAATAATCTCCACATTCTAAAACTTAGTAAGAACACTGGCTAGTAATATTATTGAATAAAAATTTTTATGTGTGTATATATGTTCACAAAGACATTTTCTTGACCTCTTGTAAATGGCTACCACCCCTCCATTAGCAGACAGTAACCAAAAATTTTGAGTCACTTGTTCTATATAAACACTTTAGTCTAGTGCCACTCCACCTACAGCTGTAGAGTTGTTCACTTGTCATTCTGGCAGTAACTTCTTTAAAAAAAAATCTTTTTTTTTAGTTTAATGTCTTCTGCCAACAATATAATCTTGATTAAGCTGACAACTTAAAAAAGTACAAGACTAAGTATTTCTCTGCATTTGAGTAGTGAATCACCTCCAGATTAATCACCAATCTCCCCACCCCCACCAATTTTACCCTACCCCCAAAGAAAGATCCATATTAAAACTCTTTAAAATTAAATAGTAAAAGGGGTTTAAATATATAGCAGCTTGTGATCCCACCCACAATGTTGTTAGTAAAGATAGGATATTGAAAAAGTGTGAGGCAATAAACACCACCTGTTCATGAAGAGAATGGGTCCTGGCATTTATATTTTTATTTATATTAAAAGGTTGTGACATTCAGATTGAGCTGTATTTAAATTTGAAACTACCTTAACTTTAAAAATAGCATTTTTATCCTCCAAATGTAAAAAGAATCAGGAAAAATTGTGCCAGTGTACATTACAGTGCAACAATTATTCTTTTTTTAAAGGTAAGATCAAAACCTTTCATTGATGAAGTGTTCCAATTTAATTAACCACAAGATCATTTTGGTTTTCTATCCAACTGCCCCTAATTGGGAAAGGACTTTCCATAAAAATAAGCTCTTCTGCCACACACTCAAGTTACTGAACTTATTGTTAAATCTCAAATTATTTATATGCTTCAAAGCCATTTATATCCTACTGGGATGGCACATCCTTAAAGAGATTGGGGTTCTCTTTACAAAAATATGAGGCAAATAGCGTTGATACATCAAAGATGGACTATTAGACATTCTCCTGAGTCTGAGAAGATAGAATTGGAAGCAATAGATGGGAATTGAAGAAAGACAGCTTTTGGCTTAATTTCATGAAAATTAGAGTTGTCCAAAAGTGAAATGAATTGAGCTAGTAAATTGTCCACCACTGGCAGGTTTCAGGTAGATCCCTTCTTGTTAGAAATGTTGTAGCAGGGATTACAAATGATATTTGTTTTAAATCATCACACTTATTTCCCAACCCAAGTACTCTGTCATTCTATGAAATGTGAATTTAAAAATAACCATTCCAATTTACCATAGATTCCGCAAACCTATTGACATTAGGGTGATAATCTGGGTTCCCAAAGACTAAATCAGCAGAGTACAAACTCTGACAAGTTCTGTCATCCTAAAAAGTTTTTAGTTATGGTTCTGATAATGACTGATTATGATTTCCTAGTATCAGGCACTAAGTGTAGAGAGGCTCATCACCCTGTCCACTTGGTAATTAATTCAATGGCCATTGCAACCTTAAGACAAACAAAAATAGCTCTTAACAAGCTATGATAAATTAGATTGCCTAAATGTTTTGATATTACCTTATTCAACCATAGTCAAAGATACATGCTCTGAGAGTACCTTTGCTATGTGACTTTATTGGATCAAGCACAGGAAGGAAACTTAGTTATTAGAATTATAATGAAATTGAGAACAAAAGAGTTTAAGTTGCTCACAGTCGCACAGGTGGTGAGTAGCAGTGCCAAAATTCTAACCATTGTGTAGTAGGAAGAATAACCTAATCCCTGTCCTTCATGAAAGTTATACTAGTCTCTCCTTAAAGAGAACTGATACATTCCTCAAACCTTGTTCAGAATATTACAAGTTTAGAGTACTGACATCACTTGTTGATCTCCAGAGTAAAAGCAGTCACAAGAAGCTCTAGGGTGGTTTGATATTTGGGTGATGAATCACAATAGATAATTAAGGCAAGAGAGCTTTGCTCAACTAGAGATATTCTAAATACCTATCCTTGTTGAATATCTTCTTCTTATGGCTAGATAAATTGTTTTATTAATTATTGAATGACCTAAGATGATCTCATTTTTATTCAATATAAAACTTAAACTGCAAAGTAGTCTCTGACCTGAGCCAAGACCAGCCCAGGCTCTAATCTGCTGAGTTCTAGTTTCCATGTCACATGTGGCTTCCATTTCAGGTATGACTACAGAAGTGCATTTTTGTGTGTACTAAAGATAGGTGACTATGTTTGCTGGCTTGAATAAAGATGAAATTTTTCTAATATCATTATCCAAATTATCAGGTTAGTGTTGTAAAAGGGTCCCAAAAGTTGTCAAAAGAAATTGGAATTAGAAAATAAGGTGGACTAGGTATAATGAGAGCTTTTGCTACTTCTGAGAAAATATAATAAAAGGTCCTATGTTCTTTCCACCTATACCTACACCAATAAAATATATGATTCCTGGTATAAATGTGCTTCAATTGAAATTTCATCATATTTCATTACATATTTCATTTCATCCAAGTATCTGCCTCAATTTGCTATATAGGAAATATTTAAGTGGTTTTGCTAGTGAAAGAGTTTTTTTTTTTTTTGCTACTGAAATGCTATGTCAAGTTCTTTTTTTGATAGTACTTTGTTTTTTAAATTTTTTTTAAATTTTCAGCATTATTTTCCACAAGATTTTGAGTTCCAAATTTCTCCCCATCTTTCCACTCCCCGCTACTCCAAGGTGACCTGCATTCTGATTACCCATTCCCCCCGTCTGACCTCCTTTCTATCTCAACACCCCCTTCTTTTATCCCCTTCCCCTATTTTCCTATATGGCAAGATAGATTGTTAAACCCCATTACCTGTATATCTTATTTCCCAGTTGCATGTAAAAATAATTTGTAACATTAATTTTTAAAGCTTTGAGTTCCAAATTCTCTGCCTTTCTCCATCCCCACCCACCTTCATTCATTGAGAAGGCAAGCAATTTGATACAAGTTATACATGTGGTTATGCAAAACACTTCCATAATAGTCATGTTTTGAAAGACTATATTTCCCTCCATTCTATTCCGCCCCCCCCATTTATTCTATTCTTTTCTTTGACCCTGCCCCTCCTTAAAAGTGTTTGCTGCTGATTACCCCCTCCTCCCAACTGCCCTCCCTTCCCCCTACTTCCCTTTACGGTAAGATATATTTCCATACCCAATTGAGTGTGTATGTTATTCCCTCCTTAAGTCAAATCTGATGAGAGTAAGGTTCACTCATTCTCTTTCACCTCCCCCCTCCTCTACTGCAAAAGCTTTTTCTTGCTTCTTTTAGGTGAGAAAATTTACCCCATTCTACCTCTCCCACTACATTCCTCTCTTTATTTTTTTTTTTATATATTATCCCTTCATATTCAACTTGCTATATTCCCTCCAAATTCCCTAATACTGAGAAAGGCCACATGAGTTACACATATCATCTTTCAACAATTCAACTTTAATAAGTCCCTTAAGATTTCTCCTTCCTGTTTACCTTTTCATACTTCCTTTGAGTCTGGTATTTGAAAGTCAAATTTTCTATTCAGCTCTGGTCTTTTCATCAAGAATGCTTGAAAGTCCTCTATTTCATTGAATATCAATTTTTTCCCCTGAAGGATTATACTCATTTTTGCTGGGTAGGTGATTCTTGGTTTTAATTCTAGCTCCTTTGATCTCTGGAATATCATATTCCAAGCCCAGATCCCTTAATGTAGAAACTGCTAAATCTTGTGTTATCCTGATTGTGTTTCCACAATACTTGAACTGTTTCTTTCTGGCTGCTTGTAATATTTTCTCTTTGACCTGGGAACTCTGGAATTTGGCTATATTCCTAGCAGTTTTCCTTTTGGGATCTCTTTCATGAGGTGATTGGTGGATTCCCTCAATTTATATTTTACCCTCTGGTTTCAGAACATCAGGGCAGTTTTACTTGATAATTTCTTTTTTTTTTTTTTTAAGCAATTGGGGTTAAGTAACTTGCTCAAGGTTACACGGCCAGTTATTATTTCTGGGTATGGTGCTGAGTATCTGAACCCGGATTTGATCCAGGTCATCCCAACACTGGAGCCGATGCTCTTACTTGCTGAGCCACCTGGCCGCCCCTAAGCAATTGGGGTTAAGTAACTGTAGCAGCAAGCACCCCAAGCGCGTCCTCAGGGTTTGCAGCTACCACAGGTTCTTGGATCTGCTTTGTTGAAGGAAAGCAACTCAAAATGGGTTAACAAGCTTACTTTAATCAGTCAGACATATATCGTTTACCTTGTTCAGGAGAAAAGGTCAGCACCCTGAACCTCAAAGTATACAGGCATAATTATCAAGACAGAAACATCAAGTAGACAGATTTCCAAACTGTCCAACCATTACATCCATACCCAGTCAACATCTGGGTTTCCACATTCTGGGTTTTTCAAAGCCGGGGGACTCTCAACAACGGCTTCCCAGAATTCAGATCAAATCACAGAACACTTCTCAAAGTGAGTCCCCAAAACAAAGCTACACATCAGGGCTTATATAGCCTTCTCCTGGCTCAGAGAATGTAACAACCTTATTGACCCACTGGCCAATCAAAAAGTATCTACTGAAAAACAAGCCTCCCACCCCAGGCTTCTGGTGCACTTTAGCCTAGGGGCAGGGAAGATCTTTAAAATTTACATTTGCATTACAGTAACTTGCTCAAGGTTACACGGCCAGGTGTTTCTGGGTGGGTGCTAAGTGTCTGAGCCCGGGATTCGATCTCCAGGTGTTCTCAACACTGGAGCCGGTGCTGCTCTTACTCGCTGTGCTACCTGGCCGCCCCTACTTGATAATTTCTTGACAGATGATATCCAGGTTCTTTTTTTTTTAAGCACATCTTTCAGGAAGACAAATAATTTTTTAATTATCTCTCCTGGATATATTTTACAGGTAAATTGATTTTCCCATAAGATATTTCACATTGTCTTATTTTTTGTTTTGTTTTATGATTTCTTGCTTTCCCATAGAGTTTCCATCTGCTCCATTTTAATTTTGAAGGTATTATTTTTTTCAGTGAGCATTGGAACCTCCTTTTCCATTTAGGCAATTTTGCTTTCTAAAAAAAATCTCCTAATTGGCTTTTTGGACCTCTTTTGCCATTTTGGTTACTCTATTTTAAGGTGTTATCTTTTTCACTATTTTGGGGGTCTCCTTTAGTAAGCTGTTGATTCATTTTTCAAGATTTTCTTGCATCACTCTCATTTCTTTTCCCATTTTCCCCTCTAGTTCTCTTACTTTTCCAAATCTTTTTTGGGCTCTTCCATGGCCTGAGACTATTTCAAAATTTTCTTGGAGGCTTTGGATGTAGGAGCTTTGACTTTATTATCTTCTTCTGGTTGTATGTTTTGATCTTCTTTGTCACAAAAGTAAGATTCTATAGTCTGATTATTTCCCTGCTGTTTGCTCATTTCCCCAGCCAATTACTTGACTTTTAAACTCTTTGTTAAGACAGGGTTCTACTTGGAGTGTGAAGGGTTTACCATTAGAAGCTTCAAGGGTTTTGTGCAGCTGTTTTCAGAGTTACTTTTAGGGATCCATAAATTTTCAGTTGGTGGTATGATCAAAGAAGAGGTGTTTACTCCTCTCTTGGCCTATGCTCTGGTCTGTGAGTGACCACAAACACCCTTTTCTGCCTCAAGACTGTGAGGAGGATTCCCTCCCCAAGGTCAGTACAAGCTCAGTCACACCTGTGCTCCTCCTCAGTCCAGGACCACCACCCAAGACTTCAATCCAGATCCAAACACAGGCAATGCAAGAGGATCCCGCCTCAGCACCAGCAAAGAGATCCCTGCAATGCCCCTCTGATCAGCTGTTCAATCCCCCTATATCTGTGGGCAAAGAGCTCTGGAAGCAGTTGCAGCTGCCCCTGCCCCAGGGCTAGGGCTCAACTGTGCCCTTCTCTCACCCAGGTCCAAAAGAGTTTTCCTACCGACCTTCTAAATTGTCTTTGGCATTTGTGGGTTGAGAAGTCTGGAACTGCCACAGCTGCCAGTGATTCAGTCCTCTGAGGCCTGCTCTTAGTTCAGTGGGGGTTGGTCTATGCTGGTGTGTTTTGTACTGGACTATGCTCCTCTCTGTCGACCTTCCAGGTTGTTGTGGGCTGGAAATTTGTTTCACTCTGTCATTTTCTGGGTTCCACTGCTCTATAGTTTGTTTAGAGTCATTTTTACAGGAATTTGGAGGGATTTGGAGGAGGGATCAAGCAAGTCCCTGTTTTCACTCTGCTGTCTATGTCAAGTTTAATTGGAGTTAGGACACAGTCCACATCTAGCAAATCAGGACAAATCAGAACAGCAAGGAATCAGTTAAGACTGCTTAGTCAGATTTCTAGGCTAAGGGTGACAGAGATCAAGATCTGGGAGAGGTAGATATCACAAAGAGAAAACAGGGTCGTTCATGAAAGAGAGCAGAATAAATTTGCTAAGCCAAGGTCAAGATGACCAGAGGTCTGTCAGTGAGTGGGGACAAATACTGAAGTTCAGGTAGACAGGATACATACAGACTAGAGATGTGATGCATCATCAAAAAGAACAGTATGTAGTGCCTTCTTTGTTATCTATGGCTTTCTAGCCAATTGTTTTTTTTTTTAAAGGAATCAGGGTTAAGTAACTTGCTCAAGGTTACACCCAGGTGTTTCTGGGTAGGTGCTAAGTGTCTGAGCCCGGGATTAGGCAATTGTTTTGTACTCATTCCACCTATTTCTTCATAGGGCCCTATTTTTTTTAATGGGATTTGTCTTGTGGATCTAAATAAAAAGATACATTTTATCATGCAGAAAATATTCATAGGCATAGCTCTTTTCTCATACATGCTGACTTGGAGCCAAATGAATAATAAACAATGTATTAATAAGCAAAACACAACTTTATCAGTCCTGTGAGTATGCCTTTCTTTGGGGGAGGAGGAATTGAAGAAAAACTTTCAGGTTTCTGAAGTGCCATCTGGTGTAATAAATGGAAGGGTTCATTCGTCAAACAGATATAGAGAACACAATGAGTGCAAAGAGTTCAGGATGAGAAGACAGGATCCTTTTAAAGAAGCTATAATGGCAGACACAGTAAGCAAAAATTCCTAAAATGAAGTAAGTTTCCCTATCTCTAATCTCCAAAAGTAAAAACAGAAAAAATAAATGAAACTAAACTTTTCATCACAGAAGAGGTTTTTAGTCATTTTAATGGCCTGATTTGAGTCAGATGGATTATGTAGTATTCTGATTCATCTATGACCATGACTAAAATAAGCAAGCAATGTTGCCAATCTTTTTTTCTGTTTTATAAACCCTGTCTTTAATCCAATTATCAAGAATTACTTATTGAGGGGCAGCCAGGTAGCACAGCGAGTAAGAGCACCGGCTCCAGTGTTGAGAAGACCTGGAGATCGAATCCCGGACTCAAACACTTAGCACCCACCCAGAAACACCTGGCCGTGTAACCTTGAACAAGTTACTTAACCCCAATTGCTTAGGGGCGGCCAGGTGGCTCAGCAAGTAAGAGCACCGGCTCCAGTGTCGGGATGACCTGGATCAAATCCGGGCTCAGATACCGAGCACCACACCCAGAAATAACTGGCCATGTAGCCTTGAGCAAGTTACTTAACCCCGATTGCTTAAAAAAAAAAAAAGAATTACTTATTGAGTGATACAGGAGAAAAAAAAATATAGATCCTGCCTTCATGGACAACACTAACTAGGGAGACAGACATATGGAGACAACAGTAAACATCATAAAACAATATAATTAAGTTCTACCCAGATGTCCTATTGTTGGCATACCACTCTCAACATGTCAAAAGGCATCGTCTTTATCCCTACACAATCCCTTACTCCAAACATTCCTAGTTCTCTTGAAGGAACCACCATTTTCCCATTTACTTGAGATCAAGATTTTTGTCATCCCAGAATTTGCCTTTTTTGCCAAGTTCTAGAAGTTTTATCCAAAATTATCTCTCACATCTTCACTTATCTTTCCTCATATGACCATCATCCTAGTTTAGGACCTTACCTAAGCCCTTTGCCTTCTCACCTGAATTTATTTTTTTTAGCAATGTGCTGAAATAGATCACAATTTAAATACTCTTCTTCACTGCCACCCCTTCCAGTCTCTCCCTTACATAAACAATCTTCCACCCATTTGGAAAGACTATCTTTGCAATCACCTGTGATCATATATTTTATTTTCTGTAGTAAAAAATATTATGTTGCTCTGCATTGCTTTTAAGGGAAAAAAGTATAAGCTCCTTAGACTGGAATTTAAAGTCTTCCATAATCAAACTATTTTTCTACCCTTGTTTCTCTTTATATTCTTTATGTTCCTGTCAAATAAGACTATTAGCTGTTCCATGAATTTGACATTCTATCATCTACCTCTATAGTATATACTATATAGTATATACTATAAGTATATACTACTTATATACAGAGTACATGTATATAAGCAATTACCAGTGCCTAGAATGCAGGACCTAGAACATTTATCATTAGAAATTAGCATAATTTTATTGACTGTAAAATTACAATTCTTGTTTTAGAAAGGTTACCATATTAGGGTCTATTAGAATGCTATAGGCAGTCTATCTTGATTCCAGCAAAGCATTTGGCAAAGTCTGCCATGACCTGACAGAAGAGTGGGTTGTGACCCACAAGCCCTGAAGCCAATTGAAAATGATCACCCATCCACTCTTAGTCAAAGAAACCTGAGGGTGATAGGTCAAGGAAGAGCAGAGACTCTAGCTATACCCCACTAGGATCCAAGAGAGAATTATTAGTATAATCTATATCTTGAAATGCTGACAGCAGAGCCCCTGCCTTAGGTATAAACAAATAACAGCTTGATTAAAGTAGGAGGAACACAACAAGGAAAGACAGGGAGATGGCCTAAATCAATTTCTAGGGAAGCTAACTAAATTGAGTATCTGACTCATAGCAAGAAGACCATTGATTGACGGGCTTAACCACTTGGTTGAGACATCCAATTGTATCAAAGGGACATTACCACATCACTCTGTGCAGTACCTTCCCCTTCACATTCAACATGCCACAGCTGTGTTAGGAGACAGATGTAAAAATACAGTCAGGTGGAATTATAAGTAGTTGAAAGACTTTATTCAAAACATATTGATTAAATAACTCAGTTCAAGGTGAAAGGAAGTCCTTGGAGGAGTGGCATGAGATTGGCACAGAGTAAAACTCTAGCCTTTTGTTCAAAAATGTTATCATTGAATTGAATGAAAACAATAGATGGCATGCTTTATTTAATTTGCTGATGACCTAAAGCTGGGAGGGATAACTAATAAATTGGACAGCAAAGGCAATATTAAAAAATTACCTTAACTTGTGAGAATATCAAACTAAACCTAACGGTTTACATTTATTAGGTATATCTAAAGTTTGGCATTTCAGGTTTAAAAAAATTGAGTCTACATAATGGATGGGGGATATTTGAATAGACAGTAGTCAATGAAAAAACCTAAGTGTTTAAGCAAGTCCAATATGACAAAGCAGCATAGCATTGGATGACAACCAAAGAGTCTAATGTGATATCTGGCTGCATTCAGAAAACTTGGGTTATCTCAAGTGAGATTACACACACACACACACACACACACACACATACACACATATACCACTTCTTTATAGATTAGCTGCTCTTAAGTATTATAGCCAGAACAAGAGAGCACAGTGTCCCTGGCTCTGAAAACTACATTCCAAGGTATATTAAAAGACTGGAATGTATCCAGAGAAGGGTGACCAGGATGATGAGGGGGCTGGAGGACCTTGTTAGTTGAGGTATTGGGGTGTGGAAAAGAGAAAACTTAGAATCAATTATAGTGTTGATCCAAATCTCAGATAAGGGAACATTGAGTTCCTTCCAACTTTAGGTTTTTAATGGTTCTATAATTCTAAATGAGCAAAGCAAACACTAGATAAGCTAAACCACAGTTTAGCTTTGCAACCAGTTAATTTGTATTTCATGAGATGGCCTAAGTTTAAGAATGATCTTTGTTTCAAAATATTTCTTTGAGGTTTTAAAGGGATTTGGGTTTCACCAAATTCCATTTATATTTTTAGTGATTCATTCACTCTTTGATTTACTTATAGCACCCTTGCTAACTGAATGTTGATATACAATTTAGATGAAAAAACCTATTTTCTGTCCAAAGAACAAAGCATTTGTGTAAGACCTCTTGTCTTGAGTGAGACCAGTTGTGTGTGCATGTATGTGTTTGTGTATATATGTTTGTGTGTGTACATATGCATGTGCATGCATGTGTGTGTGCTTGAACACAGGGGAACCTTATAAATATTTTAGATTTCTGTTGGTATTTTATTATTTCCCATGCCAACAGAAAAGTCTTTACTTACACATTTGTGAAAAAAGGAAGAGGCAGAAAGGTGTTTGTAAAGCCTTAGGACTTAAAAATGAAATTCTGTGAATGCTATTAAAAACTAGACATTTTTAAGAGGAGTCAATCATATTGATGCTAGCGATGACCCAGAGACGAAGGAAAATAGGACTAGAGGAAACTGAACAATTTGTTAGGTTAGGAAGTCAGATGTTACAACAGAAACAATGTCACATTTGTCAACAAATACAGTGACTGTCACCATTACACATCTAGCTATCAATTTTTCTTCCTTTCCACTCTCTAGATAGAAAGCTCAGGGACAGTAATTGCATGTGCTTGAAACCAGCTCATCTGAATGAAAGTGAAATAAGGTAAAAAAGAAAGTCAATGGAATCAGGAAAGGCTACCTTATGCTTAGGATTCTGTCCAATGGAAGGGTAAGGAGGTGAATCCAATTCCAGGAAAGACTGGTTGAGCTTGATTAAATGAAAAAAAAAGACACAGAAACAAAACTCTGGTTATTATTTCACAAATCATTCCTCAATATTCATCCATGGTAACCAATCACTTCTATATCTCCATCACAGGCCATTCACTTACAGTATCAATATGCCTGACTTAGCCTCCTGTCACTCTATTCCATTTGCTTTTAAAACCCCATTATTTGAAATTGCCAGCTTCATTCAGCAGCTCCAACTCCTTTTGTATTTGATGTCACATACTTTACATTTTCATGCTTTTCAGATGGCTTATCAAAGGCTGTGCTCACCTTCACTTCCCCATTCCTTGGCAGTGCCTTTATATCTTTGGACTAGTCCTCCAGGTAATGGTTGATCTGTTATGGAAAAGTCAATTGAATCCTAGTTGATACTTAGCTCCTCTGTCTTAACTGTCTTTAGTCCTGACAATTCCTTGATAACTGCCCTGTTAAACAATCATCTAAAAATGAAAAGCACCATGCAGCAATCAGCCACAGTGCCTGAGTGAAACAGGTAAGGGATAAAGCAAGGAGGAAAAAGAAGGAGCTGGAACTCCATTTCTACCAATGTTTTCTGATGCTGTTCATTTCACTGCAGATTCATACTAGCTTACTCAAGGGCACCAGTCCATAGCTGGAGAAGA
The DNA here is from genome assembly GCF_028583685.1 of Petaurus breviceps papuanus. Classification (NCBI taxonomy): domain Eukaryota; kingdom Metazoa; phylum Chordata; class Mammalia; order Diprotodontia; family Petauridae; genus Petaurus; species Petaurus breviceps. Next base: position 3,550,526 of record NW_027187341.1, on the reverse strand, counting down.
GGAAAAGAAGGGGTCAACAATTAACATTTGGCAATGGACTAAGAGTCAGAAGTCCTAGATTCCAATCTTTATTCTGCTTCCTAGTCATGTGTGAGCTTCGATAGGACATTTCATTTCTCTAAGCCGCCATTTCCATATTTATAGAATGGCTAGACAAAGATAAACTGCTTTGCCCAAATTTTTATGGATATTTAGTGGCACGGGCAGGAGTAAAACCCATATCTCATGATCCCCAGCCTAATGTCTATAATCACTAGTCTTCCCAGAACCAAAAACTTTGAAATAAGAAAACTAAGATCATTATACCTTAAAAGAGTTAATGCATTTCTCAAAAAATTTTTTTTGAAAGAAAGCTTTGAGAACAAAGAGAATTGGGTTTAACATTTAACCTAAACTTATATAAAGCATATTAGGACCTATCCAAAGTATTTCTAACCTGACAGAATGTACTACTGACAAACACCAGCTACTATATTATTCACTTTGCAGCACACAAACACACAGGAGTACTAAATAGTGAATAATTCATCTAAACTCTACCCACATTGGCTTATATTCTATCAGGTTTGTCTTCAGTGGAAAATATGGTGTGACCTTTTCAAGGTTTTGTCAATCAATCGTGATTTTATTACTCGGCTGACAGCTACATAGAAAATCAATGCAGTTTTGGTGAGTCCTTCATAAATGCATATTTGTAATATTTGACTTAATTATTTACCAACAGACAAGAAGAACTCCCCTTCACCAACATGATTTAAAGAAACAGAAGTCATTCTGTTAATTTAGGGGGAAAATTCTAGAACATAGTTTCTTTGGAGTATTAAGACTTTAAAAGGAGAGTGAAAAGAGATCATTAAGGAATTGAGGTTCTGAGTCATGAGACTAGAAAGATGAGACTAGAGAAATATATCATGGCATGTTAGAGCTGGAAGGGTCCTCAGAGGTTACATAGTTTAATGCTTTCAATTTACCAGTGAAGAATCAAGACATAAAGGTCACCTTGACCAAAGTCACACAGAAACTTAGTGGCATGTCAAATATTGTAATCCAGGTATCCTGATACACAGTCACATGATCCTTCCACTATATTGACTACCACATCCCAGCACACACATCTCTACAATTAGGCTGAGTAGGTTTCCAACACCTACTTCTGATCAAGGTCAATTTTATTAGCACTCCCCCCTACTCCCCCCTCTATATATCCCACACTCTACCCCCACTCCCCCACCCCCATTGGAGGTAGGGCATCACTTTACATCTGCAATTCTGATTCAGAGTACACCATGACTCATAGGATTGTAATCATAGTACTTGTCCCCAAAACAAAGACTGGAATATTTTTAAAACTTAAAAACAGCAACATCAGTGGGGGTAAAAGGAAAAAAGAATAAACAAATTACCATCTTTCTTGTGAGATGCACATACTGAAAAGCAGAATTAAGTCATTGTACAAATGTCATAATGGTAAAGGACAGAAGGGCTCTGCTTCAGAGCTTATGCCCACAGGTCCCAAAAATGAATCAAATTTATGATATCTCATTTTATCCCCACAATCCCATGAGGTGGAGAAACAGCAGGATGATATGGATTGAGGGAAGGCCTTGGAGTCAAGACAGCCTAGATTTAAATCCTGCGTCTGAAACTTACTAGTTCTGTGGCCTCGACCATGTTGCTTTAACCAATTTGTCCCCTAGGAAACTAACTCTAAGACAGTAAGTCACAAAAAGTTGTTCATCTGTATCTTTTTTAAAGATATAATTAATTTATTTATTTTAAGTTTTCAACATTCACTTCCATAAGATTTTAGGTTTTTAATTTTCTCTCCTACCCTCTCTTTTCCACTCAACAAGATGGTGAGCAATTTGATATAGATTCTACTTATATATTCATATTAAACATATTTTCATATTAGTCATGATGTAAAGAAGAATTAGAACTAATGAGAGGAACCATGAGAAAGAAGAAACAAAACAACAAAAAAAAGGAGAACAAATAGTTTGCTTCCAATTTCATTCAGACTCCAAAGTTCACACTCTAGTTGTGGATAGCATTTTCCATCACAATTCTTTTGGATTTGCGTTGCTGCGAAGAACTAAGTCTATCAAAGCCAGTCATCTCATATCGTGGCTATTACTGTGTACAATGTTCTCCTAGTTCTGCTCATTTCACTCAGCATCAGTTCACTGAAGTCTTTCCAGGTTTTTCTGAAGTCCACCTGCTACTCCTTTCTTATAGAACAATAGTATTCCATTACATTCATATGCCACAACTTGTTTAGCCATTCCTCAATCGGTAGACATCCCTTCAATTTCCAATTCTTTGCCACCACAAAAAGAGTTACTATAAATATTTTCGTATGTATGGGTTCTTTTCCCGTTTTTATGATCTCTTTGATATTCAGACTTAGAAGTGGTACTGATGGGTCAAAGAGTTATGCACAATTTTATAGTCCTTTGGGAATAGTTCCAACTGCTCTCTAGAATAATTGGATCAGTTCACAACTCCACCAACAATGCATGTGTTCCAATTTCCCCACCTCTTCTTCAAAATTTATAATTTCCTGTTTTGTCTTGTTTGTCAGTTTGATAAGTGTGATACAGTACCTCAGAGTTGTTTTTATGTATATTTCTCTAATCAATAGTGATTTAGAATATTTTCCACATATCTACAGATAGCTTAAATATCTTCCTCTGAAAACTACCTGTTCATATCCTTCAACCAACTGTGGAATAATTTGTATTCTTATAAATTTGACTCAGTTATCTATCTATTTTAGAAATGAGACCTTTATCAGAGACAGTAGCTGTAAAAATTCTGCTTACCTTCTAATCTTGTTTTTATTGGCTTTGTGCAAAAACTTTTCAATATTATGTAATCAAAATCATCCATTTTGCATTTCATAATGTTCTCTATTTCTTGTTTGTTTATAAATTCTTGCCTTCTCCATAGATCTGACTGGTAAACTATTCTTTGATCTCCTACTTTGCTTATAGTAACAGCCTTTTTATCCAAATCATGTGCCCATGTTGACTTTATCTTGGTACAGTGTGAAAGATGTTGGTCTATGCCTAGTTTCTGCCATACTATTTTCCAGTTTTCCCAGCAGTTTTTGTCAAATAGTAAGTTCTTATCCCAGAAACTGGAGTCTTTGGATTTATCAAATAGTAGATTACCATAGTCATTGACTGTTGTGTCTTGCATACCTAACCTATTCCACTGACCCATTACTTTATTTCTTAGCCAGTACCAAGTAGTTTTGATGACTGCTTCTTTATAATACAATTAGTATCTCGCATAGCTAGGTCATTTTCCCTTGCATTTCTTTTCATTATTTTCCTTGATATTCTGGACCTATTGTTCTTCCAGATGGATTTTGTTATTTTTTTTCTAGCTCAATAAAATAAATTTTTGGTAGTTTGATTGGCATGGCACTGAATAAGTAAATAAATTTAGGTAGAATTGTCATTTTTATTGTATTAGTTCAGCCTACCCATGAGCAATTGATATTTTTTCCCAATTATTTAGATCTGACTTTGTGTGAAAAGTGTTTTATCACTATATTCTTATAGTTCCTGGGATTGTTTTGACAGGCAGACTCCCAAATATTTTATAAAGTCTACAGTAACTTTAAATGGGACTTCTCTTTCTACTTCTTGCTGTTGGGCTTTGTTAGTAATATATGGAAATGCTGATGATTTGTGTGGTTTTATTTTATATCCTGCAACTTTGCTAAATTTGTTTATTATTTCAAGTAGCTTTTTATTTGATTCTCTAGGGTTCACTAAGTATAGCATCATATCAACTGCAAAGAGTGACAGTTTTTTTCTTTGTCTATTCTAATTCCTCAAATTTCTGAGATTAAGGTTCAAATAATGCTCATCTCCCTCCCTTCTTTCCCTCTACTATAATAGGTTTTTGTGCCTTTTCATGTGATGTAATTTACCCTTGTCTGTATCCTCCTTTCCTCTTCTACCAGTACAATCCCTGTTCACCACTTAGATTTTTTATCATAACATCAAAGTCAACTTATACCCATACCTCAGTGTATGTATACTCCCTTTAAATGGTATAATAACAGTACAATTCTCAAGAGTTACAAGTCTCGTCTTTCCTTGGAGGGATGTAAACAGTTTGTCCTTATTAATAATATGTTTTTGTTGTTGTTGTTTTCTTTCCTATTTACCTTACATGGTGTTTGCCTACTTCCTGGCTTTTAAAGCTGAACTATCGTGCTGGACCTCAACAGGCACTGACTGAAGTTTGTTGTGCTGGGAACCTGGCATGTGGCTTGGTGTGTGTGTGGGGGGGGGCCTCAGGTGCTGGCAGATGGAGTCTGAAGTGTTGAGCTAGGTTCTTGGGGTGGGTCTGGGGAGTCTGGTCCCTGGGGGATGCCTTCTCATTTGGACTTTGCAAACAAATGTTTGGCTGCTGGAGTATGTCTGCCAGTCTGGAGCTGTGCCTCCTGGAATTGTGCTGAAGCACTGGGAGATTTAGCTGCTGGAGAACACTGGAGCATGTGGCGGTTTTGGGAGTTAGTTTCTATCATTTCCCCCGCATTTGCTAAAGTACTGGGGCAGCTGGGGTGGGGAGTTGGGTTCTCGGTGTCGGTGGGGCTTGCCAGGATGCCTCCTGTCCTGTACTATTCCTCCTCCCCTAGAGGAAGAGGGTCCTTTCCTGTTAATCCCTTAAACTTCCTAGGCTACAAGACGGCTGCACCGAGTCTTTCTCCTGGTTTGGCTGTTTCACAGTTTCTCCTGGGTCAATACTTTCTGGGCTTTCAGAAGTCAATAAGGGAGGATGAAAGAGACTTACTTCCTGCTCTGCCATCTTGGCTCCCAGAAGCAGCTTTCCTCTTTCCATCTGAATCTTTAGAAGATATTTCAACTGGAGAGGTTTGATTCAGCATTAAAATTGAAGTGTTTCTTGACTTCTTCCCATTAGCCAATTAAAATAAACAAAGATTTGATAGATAATATAGTTATTAATAAACAAATTTTACAGATAACAAAACTGAGAGGGGTGAATTGTGACCTACCCAAGGTCAAATAATTAACAAATGAAAGGAAAAGAATTTGAACTCATGATTTCCTATTCCATGACCAGTTTTCACTATATAAAACTACAATTAAATGAATAGTTAGTGTTCTATAGAGGGTTAAATTTTTTGGATTTGGTTTTGTTGTTGTTTAGTAAGTTAAGGTAAAAATGGCAAACTCAAATTGAAACAATATGAAATCAGTATGTAAAACATTCCTGTGGGCATTGAATTAGTTTTAAAATGTAATGTTATCTATGTTTTATTTTATTTTTAAATAAAAGACCCTCAAAGAGTTTGCCATAACTTATGAAGTACAGAAAGCACAGTTGATGTTGGGAGTGTAGGCTTGAGAATGAGAACCATTTATTTTTTTTTTTTGCATTTTGGAGGGCAATTGGGGTGAAGTGACTTGCCCAAGGTCACATGGCTAGCTTTTGTGTTAAGTGTCTAAGGCCAGATTTGAACTCAGGTTCTCCTGACTCCAGGGCCGGTGCTCTATTCACTGTGCTACCTAGCCACCCCTGAGAATAAGAACCTTTAATACTCTAGAATCAAGGGGATAATAATTTTGTAAAAAAGACTGAAAGACAAAAGAATTTGAGAAAAAGCTTCACTCCCATGCAAATAAAACAATGAGACTCATAAAGACAGACTGACAATGTAATATGATATTCCAAAAAATAACAGACAAACATTTAAAATAATTTACCATGTGAGAAAAATTATAATCCTTTTGGAGGTAAAAAATATTTTTAAGAATTTTTAAGGATTGGTGATGAAAGACTACAGCTAAATAGAAGCAAACATGTGAAACAAAAGAAATCTAGAGGGGCAAATACATTTGAGAATTTCTTAGGGTCTAAATGATGAGGGTTCTATATTTCTAATATTGGAAAAGCAACAAGGGCCTGTTCAGAAATTTAATGGTCTTTAAGGGTCAGAGAAGGAGCTAAAGTAAAAGGAGGGGAGGGGGACACTAGGGATTAAATGAGGAAGTAGGGTGAAGAACTTCCTGTTTTAAATAATTGAGGAGCAAGAAGAATACAAATGGAGGAATGAGCTTGAAAGGCAGGCATCTGTAGTGCCAAAGCAATAGTTACGGTGCCATCTCATGATGTTCATTCACAAAATACACCGAACTCTCCAGATAGAGGACAGGATTGAAGCATTTATTTAAGCAACAGAGAATCTAATCCCCAAACCAGTGAGCCAAATCCATCATAGTACCAAGGATATTCAGAAGCCATAATAACGCTGAGAGCTACAGCATCCTTCAATCTTCCCACAAACCAATACAAGATCAATATTTACTCACAAACCTCTTTAGCTCCTTGCCTCAACCTTCTCTCTCTCCCACCCTCAGGCTAGCTCTGACCACCTTCCTGTGGCCTCTGCTTCCCTGCAACAAAACTCCTCCCATCCTCCATGTGACCACATTCAGCCTATTAGGGGGCAGAGTTTACTTTCAAAGCAGGGGAGGTCTTTAAACTCCCCCCTAGGTCTATTAAGGGCGGGGAAGATCTTCAAATTCCCATTCTCATTACAGAATCTCATTATTTTACTCTTTTCTGAATCAGATAAACAAAACTTGGACACACAGAAAAACCTATATACATACACACAAACATTTGTGTGTATAAATTAAGAATTTGGTGCATAAATACTGAAAACTAGTGCCCCCTGGTTATCTGTGAAACAAGTATATAAGATAATCTCACATAAAATGGTGAAGGGAAGAAGAATGGATTAGAAAGCAGAATCCAACAATATATTGTTTATAAGAACCACTTCAATTGAGGAGCTAGAGAAAAATTTATAATACTTTAAATAAACTAAAAACACTGAGGTAGCAGACATTGCAGATAAGTTGACAGTGAAAATAATTATGGTTATGGTTAAAAGAATTAAGCAGGAAAACTATATTATGCTTAACATTATTATAGAGATGAAGGTATCAATTTTTAGTATGTGTGTTTATAACAAAAGACACAGCATCTAAGTATAAGAAGTAAAACTTAATGAAATTAGGTAAACAGACATAAAACTTATAACAGTTTAGGACATCAAAAACAAAAATAAGAAAAAAATTAAGGATCCATCTAAAATTTTAGAAAAGTTAGAAATGATGCTCTAGATCTCACTGGCTACTGAATGTAAATTAAGGAATATATATTTTTCAGTTATATAGGGTGCCTTAGAAAAAAACAAAAAAGAAAAAAAAAACTGAACATGTGATGGTAAATCAGCCAATGCAGAAAAGGCAAACAAACTATCAAACACATCCTTTATTGACCACAACACAATAAACAGTAATCAAAAAGAAGCCTTTGTGGGGGGGGGGGGGGGGGGAAGGGTTCAAATTAGATTTGAAATTAAATAATTCTAATCTAAAGAGTGGGTCAAAGAAAAATCATGTAAATTATAGATAATTTTTTTTTGCTTTTTGGAGGGCAATTGGGGTTAAGTGACTTGCTCAAGGTCACACAGCTAGGTTTGTATGTGTGTGTGTGTGTGTGTGTGTGTGTGTGTGTGAAGTGTCTGAGTCCGGATTTGAACTCAGGACCTCCTGACTCCAGGGCCAGTGTTCTATTCACTTGCCACCTAGCCACCCCAGATAACTTCAATAAAGAGAATTATAACATAAAACAACATAACAATACTTTAACATGCAGCTGAAGCAGTTCTTAGAGAAAACTTTATATTTCCAAATACTTTCATCAACAAAGTAGAGAAAGAACAAATACATAAATTGGGAATAGATCTATTTTTGAAGCCAGAATTCTTTTTTAATCCACACAAATATACAAAAAAAAATCTACTTATCAATGAAGAGATTTTTTAAAAAGTAAAAACAAACACGTTCACACACAAAATACTGAATTAAGAAATAAAACCAGAATTTTTTTAAACTAATAAAATAAACTACTAGAACATGTGATCAAGGAGAAAGGAAAACCAAACTGCTAACATTCAAAATGAGAAACAAAAATTCATAACAAATAAAGAGGAAGCTAAGGAGATTATTAGAAATTAATTTCACTCATTATTTAAGTAAAGTAGGTAACAAAATGAGTGGATATTTAAAAAATGAAAAAAAATCTTAGAAAACCAATTGAATAAACCACAAATAATTCCTAAAGAAAAGACTCTAAAGGACCAAATGAATTTTTCAGTAAAAATTATCCAAAAAATCATTGAACAATAAATTTCAAATTTGCATGAATATGTGCAAAGATGGGCAAAAAAGAAATCATACCAAACTCTTTATAGGAGACAACCATATAGTCTTTATACTGAGCAAAATATAAAGCATAGAAAGAAAAGTGTTATACTAATATATCTCATTAACATTGATGAAAATATCAAATATAATATTAGCAAAGTATCTACAAATACATTTTGGAAGAATCATATGCTCTGACCAGGTCTTATATCTACCAGCAATATAGTTGGTTCAAAATTAGGAACACTACAAATGTATTAGACTATATTAATAAAAATCTAAAACATAACAATTCAGAGGCAATTTTGGACAACATATAACATCCCTCAGTTTAAAAAATCATTATAAAACAAAGGAATAAATAGGTCAGTTCATAGTATGGAAAATAACATCCTAAAACCAAAAGTTAGCATTATGTTTTATGGAGAAATATTGGAGAATTTTCCCAGAAGACCAAGGTATAGCAAAGATGACTAGCTCCATGATTATTTTATGTAGTCCTAAAAATGCTAGTCATTGTGGTAAGACAAAAAATAATAATAATTTAGGGAACAGGCATAGGGAAAACAGAAGCAAAATTGTTTTTTTTTTCCAAAACAGTCTGATGATTTACTATATTTAAATTAAATGTAATATCATTTAAAAATAAAGAAAGCAGTAACTTTAGTAAAGCAGGAAGATATAAAACAAATATACAAGACTGTGAGCCTTTCTATATGTCATCAACAAAATTAAGTAGGAAGAGATAGAAAAAAAGAAACTCTTTTCAAAATACCTAAAGAACTTATGAAATATATGTGCGTTCAGCCACCAAGAGATATTCAGTAATTATATGAAAACAACTCGATATTTTTTTTTTACAGAACAAATATAGACCCAAATAATTGGAGAGAAAATAAATGTTCATGGTTGGTTCATGCCAAAATAATGAAAATGGAAACATTAACTAAATTAATTTATAGATTATGTACCATATCTATAAAACTACAAAATGGTTAATTTCTAGAACTAGAATAATAATAACAATCTATATTGAACAAAAGGCCTATAACCTCAATAATTTTTAAAAATGAAAAGGAAGGTCACATATTATATTATTAGTAAGCAAAACTATATGGTTCTAGTTAAAAAAATGTTTCTGCATAGAAAAGAAAAAGTACATAATATACAGAAATGATGAAAAAATTATCATAGAGTTTGATAAACCTCAAGACTCGAGCTACTGGGCTAAGAACTCACCATTCCACAAAGGTAACAACCCTTAACATTTTCCAGCCCTAAAATAAAACAATCAGAAAACCTAAAAAGCAAGTTGAAGGAAAATAGGTTTGGACCAACATTTTATACTACACAGCACAGTAATTCCTAATGTATATATGACTGCTATATAAAAGATCATGACATAAATTTCTTAGACATACATAAGGCTCCTGGGGAAAGTGGGCACAGTCTTAGATCTCAAAGAGCATGATTATCAAAAGTGTTCTCCTCCTTTTTTGCCATCCTCATTAAGTTGCCCTTAGGTACAGCTCTGTTTTAGACTCTGAGAGCAGGTACCTCTGTGGAGTCCTGAAACTGCATTTCTTCACTATGTTTCATTTGTCCTCATTATTCATTTGTCCTCATTATTTCTCTCAATTCCTAATGCAGATGCTACTTTCAACCTGCCCTTGCTGTTAGACAATCAACACTATTAGCTCTAGAATTCTGTTAGCAACATTGATGGAAGCTGCATATTTTCCAATCTTTCATAATTCCCTTTCATAATTCATCAAATACTTGATGAATTAGAGGTGGGCATTCAATTCCCTACCTGACCCTAAAAAGAAACATTTGTCAATAAACCACTTTTAAAGATGAGTTTTACTGACCCACTACTACACAAGCTTGTTATTGGAACAACCAACAATATATCTGACTTTTTAAACCAATAGTAACGTTTCCTGTGTTACATCAACCGATTTTATGAAATTCTCAAATTATTTCAGTTTTCCTAAACCGATTAAGGATTTGTTCACTTTTTTTAACATGTGACTAATTACTTGGTTCAAGACATAAATTTAAACTTTTTGTCATCCAAATTAATTGTGAGGGTAGCTTCCATCCAATCCCTGACAAGTTCTGTGGGAATATTTCCAGTAATTGAATTCCTGGGTAAAAGGTTATATTTTAAACTCTTTTTTTTTTTTTAAGCAATCGGGGTAAGTAACTTGCTCAAGGTTACACAGCCAGTTATTTCTGGGTGTGGTACTAAGTATCAGAGCCCAGATTCGATCCCAGGTCATACCAACTCTGGGGCCAGTGCTTTTACTCAGTGAGCCACCTGGCCACCCCTAAGCAATTGGGGTTAAGTAACTTGCTCAAGGTTACACGTCCAGGTGTTTTTGGGTGGGTGCTAAGCATCTGAGCCCAGATTCAATCCCAGGTCATCCCGACTCTGGGGCCAGTGCTCTTATTCGCTGTGCTACCTGGCCACCCCTATTTTCAACTCTTGAAGCATACTACCATAGTGTTTTCCATAAAGGTCCTGCCAGTTTACAATTCTTCCAGCAGCATGGAGTTTACCTATTTCTTCACAATTTTACCAAGATAGATTTTTGTCACTTTTGTTCCTGTATGGGTCAAAATGAGAATTTTTTTTAATGGTGTTTCATTTTGTATTTCTTTCTCAAGAAAGCTTGAACATTTATCCAAGTGATTATCTGTAATGTGACTATCAAGTTTTGTGAATTACCTGGTCATATTCTTTGATCATTTGTTGAAGATAAATTTCACACATACAGAGTGAAATTAGCAACTAAAGCAGCTAACTGAAGAATTCTGGTAACAAAACAAAACACACCTCTCTACCCTAATTACTTTTATTTTGTCTATTTGTAGGTTTCTGATAGAACTGTTTTGGGACCTGACTATCTCAGTGGTTACCTTAATTATCTACAGTGTTTCATGTGATCAAATACAGTTTGTACATTGATGATAAATAATTAGTCCATCACAATTTCAAATCAATATTTACACCTATGCAAAATGACTGGCCCCCATTATACTCTGTGTTCATTTGTTTAGTCCTTAATGTAATATATTAGGTCCTAGGAAAGATAGAAAAATTAATCAGAACTGGTTCTTGTCCTCAAGGACCATCTAGTAGGGTGGTAAACATGTGCAGATCTAATACAAAGTAGCATATGAGTGTTAATGATAGGTAGTGAGACCCATGCTTTTATTAATCTAGGGAGCTCTAGGTGAGAAGACTCCCTCTACCAATGCAGCCTGTCACCTTATTTGCAACATAAGTTCTCAGAGAATTACCTACAGCAGAGGTGTAAAATACCCCAAGTTCAATACTCTACCCCCTCAACAGAATACAGCCAAAATCACATTTAAATGTAATTGGTGAAAAATAAAAAATATAATAGAACATAGATAATGTTCAATGTGGTTTTCTAAGTCAATATGAGGCCCTCAGAGATCCTTATCTTCAATTTAGAGAAGCCTATTTCTATTTGATTTTAAAACACCTGTCCAAGATGACAAAGATGTTGAGGATCTTGCCTAGAATCACAAGGCCTTTATGTATCACAGGTGAGACTTGTACTCAGATATATCTGCTTTTGGATACACTCAAAATCAGTTCTTCACATAAGCTGTGAGTTAGTTTCTATAAATATTATTATTCCTATTTTCTTTTTTTTTTAAGCAATCAGGGTTAAGTAACTTTCTCAAGGTTACACGGCCAGTTATTTCTGGGTGTGGTACTGAGTGTCTGAGCCCGGATTTGATCCAGGTCATCCTGACATTGGAGCCGGTGCTCCTACTCGCTGAGCCACCTGGCCGCCCCATATGATCCCTATTTTCGAAGTAAGAATACTGGGCTTTAGAAACTCCTATTCCAGCAGAAACTCAAGGCCAGGTTTTCTAAATATAATGGTTTTTTGTTTGTTTGTTTGTTTTTCCCACTCAACGCAATGGACCGTGTCTTAACATATGCTTGAAAAGGGAAAAAAAATGCTGATTTTTAAAAGTTATTTAATTTATCAAATCAATAGATAAGCATGTATTAAGTATTTACTATGTGCCAAGCCCTATGCTACAGCAAAAGGCAACATAGGGAAAAGAACTTATATTGAGGGCTTCTTTAGAATTTTCCTGAGGAGAATTATAGAACATTATTCAAAGAATTCTTTAGTTATGTTTGAATCTCTAGGCTTAACATTATTTTACTACTACATAGAGTTTTGTTTATTTGGTTTGTTGTCTTCCCACCTCTAATATGAAGTTATTTTATTTGACCAAGAAAGGTATTTGCTTTCCTGCTGGTTGGGTCTTGCTTTTGCTACTTTGTTTTGTTTTGGTTAGGCAATAAAATGCCTCTCTCCAGACATATGTTCAGTGGCACAAAATGAGAAATCAAACTAAAGCTACACTTTTATGTTTTAGGGATTGCATGGTAACAGCTTTCACCAGCACGATGGATGGTATGGCCTTTCAACACATGCAGTAAACTAAATATTTTGAAAATAATTCACCATACTCCAAGTCTCCAAGTACTCCCTGGTTATGCCCCTCATTCCTTTAGGAGTTCTCTTATTGCTAATGAAGTGTAGTAAAATGTGAATGATAAATGACTGTGTGTATATTCCTGAAAATGATAGTCTGCTATGGACAATGTTTTTACTCCATATTACTTGAGGTCCTGTTTGAGTAATGATCTTGCAATGTCTAGAGGTACACAGAATGCTTTATTAGGAGTCAGAGAACCAACATCTGTTTTTCAGCTTTGTTAATATCTACCTATGTGTGACTTTATTACTCATATTACTTTATCTATAAAATGAGGCAACTAGACTTGATCAGGATTTCTTAACTTGGGGTCAACATATAATTAAGGGTTCCATATATCAACATATAATTAAGTGTTCCATACATAGCTTTTGGGGACCTATGCACATCGATGAAGAAAATATGCATCTTAATTTTTACTTATCCTCCAACTGAAGTTGGGAATTGTCTTTATTATTTCTTAAAAAATATTCTGAGAATGACTTGTTAGCTTCTCTAGACTGTCAGACAAATCTAAGGCACAAAAAAAGGCTTCAGAGATCCTGGACTATATGATCTCTAAGGTCTTTATATTATAAATGTTATCTCCTTTTGAATTTTTTTTCTTAAATAACAATAATACAAAAAAAGCATCATGACAGCAGATTTGGAATTGAGCTAAGATTCAGGAAGGCCTGGGTTCTGCCACTGTTGTATGTAAAGCCTAAATCTGAGCTAGTCCTAGGTTCAAGGTTTTTCTTATTTGAAATCCAGTCGACACTGAGTAGACCATATAAATTCAGATTAAACTGTTTTAATTTTTGAAGTTTAAAAATATCTAATACTAGAATATAAAACATGATTCCTCCTCTGAAATAATGAAATGAATAAGCATTCTGCAGGCACTTCAAAGTTCTGTAAAATGTTAGTGACCAGCAAGGAACCAAGTAAAATTAAGCCAAGAGTTTGGGTATTGCACAAGTTATGGTCACAACAGCTACACTAGCCATAAGAGTCAGCCCAAAGGCTCACTACAACCTCTGACTTGGCTGCTTTTTTAAATATGTTCTCACTGATCCCCTTCCTTCTCCTCTCCTCCCTTTTTTCTTTCTCCTCTTCTTCCCCCTCCCCTTTCCCTTCTGCTCTCCTCAGTATCTGTCAGCAGCAGTATTCTCTAAATTTATAAGTGACAGTTGTAATAGAGAGGAGTTGGAATCAAGATGGCAGAGTAGCAGGAAGGAATACCACAAACTCCACTCTTGTACACTACTCTATAATTGCTATAAAGAGATATGGGAAACATAATGAGGGAATGCTAATAAAGATGCACCCAGTCCCAATATTCTAACTTCCTTATGGGCCCCACTGAACAGCAGACTACCCACTGCACCTACCTAGCCACTCCCCACCTCCCACCCCACTCAGTATCTTAACTTCATGTATGGCGCACTGCTCACCAGAACAGTAGGTTCTGTGTGCCTATGAACTCATATTTCTCACAGAACAGCAGGTATGTCCATGTGACGGGATCCTAGCCACTGCCACCAGACCCATTCCATGCACCCAACCACAACCACAGCCACCTAGCCTTAGACAGGACCACAATAGTCAGCCAATCAGAAAGCAGCATCACCAGGATGTGTAACCCACAACAATAGAAAGGACATTCCCTAAGTAGGCTCCTGTAAAGAACCTGTCATATAGACAGAACTTAAGAATGAACTTATGACATAGAAAGGCTTATTATAATATCATTATCATACATACCTACCCCCCCAATGGGTTTTTCTATATGCATTGTGGGTAATCTCATGTGCAGTTCCACTGTGGCTGGGACCCCTATCCTATTACCTAATCCCTTAACAAACCCCTCCTGCCTTTTTAATATTCATCTCTTCTGTTATATAATTGCATCTTTACCCTATAAAAATCCATCTTGCTTTCTCTGAAGTTGCTGGTTCCTCTTGGAACTTGGCCCGCTTCATGAGTGACATCAATCTCAATAAATGCCTCTACTTGGATTAGAGGTGGTCTGACTCTGAATAGAACACATCATGAAACAATACCAGGTCTAATACTGATAAGGAAAGCCACAAAAAAGCCAGTCCCTTCTCTTGTCTAGGTTGGCAGACAGGCATAGAGATTTATGGACAACAGCGATGACACAGCCAAGAGTTCAGGGGAATAACCTAGCACCCAGGGAAAGGTTAACGACCAAGGCAAGAGGAAATAGCACAGTCACGTCTAGTTACTGCAATAGGAATAGGCACCCCCTAGCAGCCCTATGCCCATTACCCAGAGCTGGGTCACAGATCTAGTGTGGACAAAGAAGGGAAACCGCACCCGGGGTGGTGTTAAGGGGTAGGGTGTTGCTGTAGGTCTTAGGTGATGTACAGACAGACAAATTCAGAAGCAAACTACAGCAGTATGACTCAAATCCCAGAGAGAGTGGGTTTCATTTCCTTCCAACCTCCAACCCAGTCTGAAGCCTGCAGAGAATTAACCAGGGTAGGAATCTGAGAACAAGGAAAAGCCTGAAATTATATAACTGAATCAGCACAGCTGCCTAACTAGCTGAAAGTGGCTAAGTCCAGTAGCAGTCTACTGCTTTCCTTACTCAGACCCACACCCAGGTCAGTAAATTGCAGAGCTTAGACCAAAGGAACAGTATTCTGATTCTGGCCTAGCTCAAATCACTTTGGGAGTACTGAAAGCTGACAGGCCCCTAACCTGGATTATTCTGATATACTAGAATATCACAACACTTTATATCTCAAGAAAGCAGTCATAGGACCAGCCTAGACCTTCCCTTCAGAAGTGTGTATAGCCTAGACCTAATACCAAGGCCTTAGTCAGAAAGAAAGTTGGAATAATTTAGTTTGTTGTAAGAGAAAACTATAAAATAATCCTTCTATAAAAAGCTATTATGGCAACAGTGATACTAAAGACAGAAACCCAGAGTCAAGGAATGATTCCAAAAACAAGTTATGCCTCAAAAAAAGAGGTGGTTTGTCAAAAAAGAGATGGTTATAATAAGAACTCACATTGAAATGACACTTAAAAGTTTTCAAAACACCTATTTCACAACAATCCTAGGCAATGTATTAATGTCATCCAACTCAAATACATTGAACATAATTTTTCTTCAAATTTTCCTTCTCTGATAATGTACTGTAGCTTTGTTTGGTAGATATAAAAAGATCTGCCAGTAATATATTCAAAATAATTTGTGCTCAAATCTGTGATCTCAGCAATTGGAAGTTCCCTTTAACAATTCATATCTTAATCCCATCCATGGTTGTTCATGTCATGTCCAACCACTTACATTGTGAGTTAATTGCTTAATTAGACAAAGGTTCCCAACTTTGGTATTTTCTTTGCTTTCTAGGAAAGTATTACCTCAGCTAAGGAGTGGTAAGGTATTAATTCCATTTTTTTTCCTTTGGACATCACTATAGGACCAGGGTGACCTGAGTTAGCAAAAATGTAGAAAAAAATAAATCATCTACATTTTCTTTCTTTAGCACATTTTGTCATTATACCAGCATGGTCCTCCTCTTTTTTGACCTACTCCATTCTGATACAGACTGTGTTATGTTGGAATTATCAATGTTATGATTTGTTTGGCATATCAGTTCATGTTGCAGATCCATTTCAGAAGATAACTTCTATTTCCAGCTTTCTGTTACATAATACTAGACAATTCCGCCACCCCCCCCAAATAATATTTTCCTATATTTTCTCGTCTAGGTGTCTGTGTAAATGAACAGAGGAGTTCATGAACTTATTTTTTTTATTTTCCTCTAATATTACTGTAATATATTGGTTTCTTTTCTAATCCTATCTATTTTATTTTATGCATTAAAATTTTTTATGTTAAGAAGCTCTGTGACATACACACAAGGTTAAGAATTTCTTATCTAAATAAATAATAATACATATGATCTAGGACCTGTAGCAATGGCTGAACTATTTGAGCCTCTAACTTTCATTGCCTTACTTTTTTTTTTTTCAAAATGGGGAAAATAATACTTGAGCTGCCTACCTCATAGGATTTGTGGGAAAATTCAGTCAGTCAACAAATAGCTGTGAAGTACCTGTCATGGCTCAAGCAGTGGAGGACCACAGTGATTGTGAAAACAACTTGAAAAAAATCACTACTTGAAAGTAAGGCATGATTGTTGTTATTGCTTAGACCTTTCAAAGAATTTTTACATATGTTATCTCATTTTGTTTAGAGTTGTGAAATAGGTAACAGAATAAACCAAAACAACTGGAAATTTCAGCTACTGGGTCTATGAAATCCAAATCTTTCTCCATTTTTGTTTTCCCGGAGGCTATGCATATATGGTACTAAGACAACTTGTTAATTTTTTTCAATTCAAATAACTGGTCAATTCAATGGGGGGAAAATAAGACAAAACCAGATGACTGACTGAATTGACAGGTCAATCAATCAGTGTGTCAGTTCTGTATAGAAACAGTGTGAATTGACTACTTGTCACTGTGTAGACAAAACTCAATCCAATTCCCTGCCCTGCTTAAAGAAGAAGCAAATGCATTAATTAAATGAATGTTTAAAATATTAGCCTATAGAAAAAAGCATTAGGGATGTCTCTAATCAGATCATAATCACCTGTGATAGATTATTTCTTCACACACTTTCAGTCTTTCCCAAATAACTAGAATACACAAACAGTAGCATCTCTTGCAGAAGGAAAAAGAACCACAGGAAAGTAAAGTTAAATGTATCTATCTAATATGCAATGGGCCACAAAACCCATAGGTGCAAAGTATACCATCCACAGTGTTAGCATCTCCCAAATATCCTCTATTCTGATGAGAAGAAAAGCTATTACACAGGGTTTCCCAATGCATTATCAAAGAGCCTACATAGAGCAATAGCTGTAAAATCTGGTCCCCACAGACGTATTCCACACATGCAAATGAACAGCATTGAAAAGCAATGTACAGTAATCAGGTCTTATTTAGCATTGTAACATCAGCTGGGACACAATTGCTGTCTATGTCTACAGTAGACAGTTTGTATTGGTAATAGCTACCTCATGAGTAATTAAGCACTTTAAACAAGTCAACCATTTACACTGCCCTACAATGGAGCAGTGGAAGCCAAAGCTGAGACAAAGCAGGGAAACAAGCGGCCATTAGGCTTGATAACGTCAGTCCACCCCAAAGCATATGTTCTTGGAAATGATAGCAGATTGCAGGTCTCACCTGGGTCTTCAGAAGTTTGTTTTATTACTCTTCCAGACATATTAAAGCTTTAAGATTCCCAGTGCAACTAAAAACAGTAATAGCTAACTTGTCCTGCTTCCCTCTAAGACTTCTTGTAGTGATTATTTTTTGGTGAATTTTGAGTCCTCTTAACAAAGTCATAGTGGCAGCATGGTTGAGGGGATGGAGACCTTGAAGCATGGAAGGTTTTATCTATCTATCTATCTATCTATCTATCTATCTATCTATCTATCTATCTATCTATCTATCTATCTATCT